>NC_053119.1:14800549-15105549 GCF_010015445.1 Perca fluviatilis | reverse complement strand
CATGTTCCTCTGGAGCATGGCGGTCATCTATCTTGCTGCTTTTGTGTCCCTCTATATGCAGATACCAGGTGAGACCACAACTCTGCTAACTCTATGGAAGCTAGCTAACTTCTCTTACTACTAGCTGGGAACTTGGCGCTCTGTCTTTCCGCGGTGAAGAAGAAGTTTATGTGGGCTTCAGCAGAAAGGTGTACATGCTCCTGTCTAACTTGACGAACAGCTGCGGAGAGAGACCCAATCTGTTGTAAAGCTGCACGCAGGACAGATAACGTTAACGACGCTTTATTTTAGGCGCCCAGCAGAAGTCTAAAAGACCTCGCCCACGCGACGTCACAGTGCCAACAGCAATTTCCAGTACATGGTTTCCACAATGTAATGGTTTTTTTTGTTTTTTTTTTTAAACAAAAAAAAATGTTTATAGACCTTTTTAAACTTGGAATATGTATTTGCCAATGAATGGCATATTCAGAGTATATTGAATTAAATGCAAATACAGAAACTAGATCACATCAAGCTATGACGCGCAAACACACTTTTTAAAATAGACCGTACATGTTGAAACACATTGTATGTCTGCTTTATTACATTCATACTCTATTAGCAGTGGTGGCTTCCAACCTTTTTCCTTCAGGGACCCCGGCCTTTTCTATCATTGAGTAAACTGACAACCCCTGACTAATTCATGGATGTTTCGTTATATTCAATGCATAACAATAACCATACAGAACAACTGATAAACTCTTTAATTAACCCACATAGTTAGTTAATAAAACGAGCGATTTGCATACATTTTGAGCAGACTTTTCTTTCTGTAAATAATGCATCCGAGATGAACTTTTAATACAATTCTCTGTATTGTGTTTTTTCAATAAAGCCTTTTTTAATATGCTTCTTTTTGACTTTTGTCTTCTTCTCCCTTAACGCTTGGCAATTGTTCATTGGCAATATCTCTTTAGGTATTTTACTGCATACTTTTTTAATGCATGACGAGACTGTTTAGCCAGATGGGAAGGCTCTGTGAATATAGCTTCAGTGTTCAGGGCTTGACTGTGCCCGTATCCTGTTATATAAATAATAATATAATAACATGATAATCCAAACTTTAAAAATGTTTTTTTTTTTCACAGAAATGATTGAAATGCTGAGATAAAGGCCAGCTGTGTATTTAAAAAATAAATAAAAAAAGAAGCATACTCAAGAAGGCCTTGGCGACTCTGAGTGGG
The DNA here is from genome assembly GCF_010015445.1 of Perca fluviatilis. Classification (NCBI taxonomy): domain Eukaryota; kingdom Metazoa; phylum Chordata; class Actinopteri; order Perciformes; family Percidae; genus Perca; species Perca fluviatilis. Next base: position 15,104,326 of record NC_053119.1, on the reverse strand, counting down.
GGTCAGCACCCCAGGTTGGGAACCAGTGCTCTATAGTAGTGATAGATCCACTGACGGATACGGCACATGAAGAATTAAACAAATAAATAAATTGCCAAATGCAGATGTTCCCATACAGTGCACAAATGATCACTTATTGTTTGATGTGTATAAAACACAATGCTGTTTATGTTGATTCACGTTGTTGCTGCCCATGTCTATTTCTAGGTCTCTATGGTAATGATGGGCTGTTGCCTGCTCGTTGGCAGCTGCGTTACAGCGGTAAGTCACTAGGGGAACAGCTGCTGTCCTCTCCCACCCTGCTGTGGCTGGGACCTCGGCTCGGCTTGGACACGCACACCGCTATGGAGCTGCTGTGTCTCATAGGTGCTGCCCTGAGCCTCGCTGCCACGCTGGTAGAGGCTCTGCGAGACAGCGTGGTGTTTTTCTGCCTGTGGGCCTTGTACCTGTCCATGTACCAGGTGAGTCTACAGTGTCAACTGCACTTGGTTTTCTTTCACAGGTTGCTGTCATGGTGTCTCTTCTCTCACTGGCCATTTTTGTTTCACGTTTCAGGTGGGCCAGGTTTTTCTCTACTTCCAATGGTGAGTAATGATCTGTGGATTTTTATATTTAATGTTTTGTAATTAACACAGTAGTGTTATGGATAGCAGGTGGTTAAAGGATCCCAAGATAGTTTTGGTGGTTGGCCCATAGGTTTATGTCATCCTCAGTCCACTGTTTGTAACATAGTAATGTTTGTCTCTGCTGCTGTGCAACAACACCATATACATCAACAAACTAGAATGACAACCCTGGTCCTCTTGTCCTCTCTGTCTGTCCCTTACTTGCAAATCTTTCCATTCATTTCATTGTTTCGTGTTGCTCTTTCTACTTACTACTGTCCAGGGACAACTTGCTTCTGGAGACAGGGTTCCTCTGTATCCTTGTTGCCCCACTGACCTTAATCCGAGGGTCGCGAGGGGTAAGAGCGCATGATCGCGTGACCTTCTGGCTGATCCGCTGGTTGCTCTTTAGGCTCATGTTTGCCTCTGGTGTGGTGAAACTCACATCTCGTTGTCCCACATGGTGGGGCCTTACAGGTATGTTTCAGAGTCTGCAGGTTGTGCCTTTTTAAAGTGTATTGTAGTGTGTATATGTTGACCTCAATGTCCCAACAATACTTTAGAGTTGAGTATTGGTGCTTTCACAAAATATTAACCCAATTCGATTTTTGACAAATAACCCTCAGTACTGTGGATATGATGAATAAGTGGGTAAAGGCAAAACAGCTAGAACAGTCTGGTAAGTTTAGAAAATGATATCAATTTACTGTAACGCAGCCTGTAAAACCATGAAAAGAAAAGACTTTTGCCATATTACGATATCCAAAATCTAAGACGATATCAAATATTTTATCACAATATCGATGTAATATCCTAGCCTTAGTTGAGGGTGTACGTCCCTTAAGAAAGGACATCACTACAATTTGAAAACTGCAATTTGACTTTTGTGACATCTCAGCCGCTGTAACTGACATCAGCGCATTTAAAGTAACGGTTTTGTATTAACTTTTGTCAGGATCTTGTCCTATTTTTCAGTTGAATACATTCTTTTTTTTACGGTGTGTTACAGCTCTGACGTATCACTATGAGACTCAGTGTATCCCCACCCCGCTGGCCTGGTTTGCCCTACAGTTGCCGGTTTGGTGGCATAAGTTGAGTGTGGTGGGGACCTTCGTAATAGAGATCGCTGCACCCCTGCTTTTCTTTAGCCCACTGCGCAGACTCCGGCTTGGGGCTTTTTACTTGCAGGTGGGTAGAAATTCAAGTGATCTCCACAAACTGGCTCAGAGATCTACAATTAGCAAATATAATAGCAAGGGTGTGCATGTAAATCCCTTTGCTTTAGTTAAAAAAAAAAAAACTTTCACCCCTCTCAAGTAGCTGCTTGGTTTGTGCAATAGAAGAAATTATTGGTTAATTAGTTTTTGTTTGTCTTGTGTAGGTGTTGCTTCAAGTGCTCATCATTTTGACTGGCAACTACAATTTCTTCAACCTGCTGACTTTGGCCCTGTGTCTGTCGCTTCTGGACGATCAGCATGTACACTTCTGGCTACGCAAGGCCGACAAGATCAGCAACAATGGTATGATAAAAACATAACTGCAGCATACGTATGCAGGCTATACTTTATGAAGTCTAAAAATCAGCTTGAATAATAAAGTATGCAGGTAATCATCCAGATACACATTTGATAAGTAGCTTTGCACAGCTATAGGCTCAGTGTTGTTTCTCAGACAATATTTTTGTCATATGCTGTCATCAGCGTACGCCAGCATATTAAAAACCCACCATCACCTTCAAAATCAGTTGACGTGTGATTGGAAAAAGTTTTTCATTTTTAAACTTAAAAAAACCCTGAATCCTGCCTACAGAGTAACACACGGTGAAAGCTTAAATTTGGACCAGAGTGGTCTGTCCATTATGCCAAAGTTTACTTACCAGAGTATCATCCTGCTCTCTCTTGGATGTGGTCAGACTCCAAGTTGCGGTCGTGGCTGTGTTACCTGCTGGAGCTGGCAGTCTGGTCTCTCATGATCTTTGGATCAGTTGTATGCTTTGACCTGAAGCTGGATACAACGAAGAACAGCATCTCCTCCAGGACAGGTGTGTGTGTGTGTGTGTGTGTACATGTATTTCCATAGGACCAACTGCATATTGCAGTTCCTTTTTTTTAATATACAATTTTGTCCTTGCAGCATTCACATTCCACCAGTTTAACCAGTTTCTGAAGACAGTCACTATCCCCTCGATCTGGATTGGTGTCCTCTCTCTCACCTGGGAGATGGTCACAGCCATGTTCAGGTTGGTGTGACTGTGTGTGTGTGTGTGTGTGAGAGTGAGAGAGAGAGAGAGAGAGAGTGTGTGTGCTTGATTATGGTTCATTTTCTGTATTGCATGTTGTACAAACAACGTACGTAATGGGTTTCTCTAGGTGTGCATGTGTCTCCGGTTTCCTGAAGAGGTTTTGGGGAACTCTCCAGTGGACTGTGTTTGCTGCTGCCACTGTCGCTATGTTCACTATAAGTCTGGTAGGTGCTGTTAGAAATACAGTAATGATTGAACTTCATATTATAAAGCTAATGTGTCATGTAGTTTAACGTTATAATTGATCAGAAATATTTCTTCAAACCTGGTTGCTATCACTCTTTATGTTGACTATGTTTTTTTTCCTGTTCCAGGTGCCATTCAGCTATATAGAGTTTGACTCTCATGCCAGGTTGTGGCCGGGAGTGCGTCAGGCCTATGATATGGTGGATCGCTACCAACTGGTCAACTCATACGGCCTGTTCAGAAGGATGACCGGGGTCAGTGGGCGGCCAGAGGTTGTCATCGAGGGAAGCAACGATGGAGTCTCGTGGACGGTGAGAGAAAAGAGTTATCATGGACGATGGTTTGAACCGGATCTAAATATGCCTGTTAATGATGACGGGCGTGCTATGCTAATGTTCTTTAAACATGCTGTATAAACCCCTAAATTCCACCAGGCACGTCTGTAACTGTACACTAATACCGTGGAGGCGCTACTGAACAATTTCATTATTAATAATTTTGCAGACTGACTGTCCTGCTACACTGTAATAAGTTATTCCTATCAGTACGTTTCTTTTTTCTTCTTTTAGGAGATTGAGTTCATGTATAAGCCAGGCAACCTAAGTGCAGCACCTGCTGTGCTGACACCCCACCAGCCCAGGTTGGACTGGCAAATGTGGTTTGCTGCCCTCGGGGATCAAACGCAGGCTCCATGGTTCACCAGCCTCATATACAGCCTGCTGCAGGGCAAAAGAGATGGTATGCATCCTCAAGAGTGTCAACAATTTATTTTCCAGCTGTGTTTCCTTTATGTGACTACTCACTGACTGAGTTGTGATAAGAAATGAATCCAGTCCCAGATCATTGCAGCGGTGCTCACACTAATGTCTGGTCAGAGTTGTTTTTAAATACATGTTTCTCACTGTTTGTAAAAGCCACTATGTGTAGAATTTAAAAGCATCTATTTGGTGCCCCCAAGTGGTACTATCAAAACACTGCTGCGCCGTCTTTACTTTGATGAAAACAACTTACGGTATCTCTGTCGGGGTGTTAGTTTGGGACACAGAACAAACTGTTCTTGGACCAGGGCTACATGTACCTAAATGTTTCGAACCCATAGAGCACAGAAGAGAAAATGTTTCAATGTTAAATTATTAAAAGAAGGCAGTGTTTGTTTTTATAAGAACGAGCAGATCTCTGAAAGCTTTGTTTTATGTCCTGCAGTGATAGAGTTGATCCAGACCGATGTATCACAGTATCCGTTCTACCAGCAGCCTCCCACCTACCTCCGTGCCCACCGCTACAGATACTGGTTTACTGAACCGAAGGCTGACGGGTCAGTTCTCTCTCTCTCTGTCTCTCTCTCTCTGTCTCTCTCTCTCTCTCTCTCTCTCTCTCTCTCTCTCTCTCTCTCTCTCTCTCTCTCTCTCTCTCTCTCTCTCTCTCTCTCTCTCTCTCTCTCTCTCTCTGTGTGTGTGTGTAAAGAAATCTGATTGTTCTTGGCTTTAAGGTAACCTGTGTGCACTGAAAGATGTCACTTAGATCACGTTGAAACCTTACTGCCAAATTCAAACTCAATAAACAGCTAATAACATTACAACAACAATAAACATGATTTATTTATCATGTTTATACAACGATTTTTAGTTAAGCGAGTTTAAGGTAGGCATTTAGAAGTTCACTTAATTTTTCCTGTGCAACCATGTCCTCAAAACATCAGGATATTTACTGTTTGGCTGTTTTTTGTTGGCAGTTCCTACCCAAAGCGTTGGTGGAGGAGGGTCTATGATGAGGAATTTTATCCCACAGTGCACCTGGGCAGCACTTTCCTGGAGAGCATGCTCAATCAGCATGGACTCAAGGTAAATTTAATGTAAAAACATAATATTAGAAATGATGGAAAACAAGAGACGGATGTGGGTAGGAAATGTCTTTTCATTCTTCTGTTGAATATTTATTGATATTCATCTATATTTGTAGGACAAATCGCCTCCACGTCGTATGCCCAACACCACTGTTGCCCAGACGGTGAGGTGGGTGCGCTCTCAGGTCAGAGGTGTTCCTACCCACATACTTATCTGGACTCTCATTGCCTCCAGCGTCACCCTCTGTCTGCTCCAGGGATTGCAAAACAGGAATAAACACACCGAAAGGACCCCACTCACTTATATGGCCGCTGGGAACGATCACAGAGATAATGTACCTGACGACTCTTCAGACCATTGTGGGAAGTCGGATGAACAACAGACAGCGGAGGAGGAGGAGAAGAAAGAAGATGGACAGGACAGTGAAGATGAGGTGGAGGAGGGCGGAGGAGAGGAGAAAGAAGATGCCTGTGACGACGAAGAGGACTAGGTAAAAGAGGAGGAGGGAGACAGGAATGATAAGTTTTGAAAAAGATGAAGGTAATCCCGTTATAGACTGTTATCACCACCTGCCTTTTATATAATGTCACCAAAATGACCAAAGAAGTTGTTCTGTGCATAGTTGTAATTTTGGATCAGCCAATTATAACTTTATTTGCCTTCTCCAAGCCACACCTCACTGCAGTATATATTTCATAAATCAGTTGTCTACATCAGAAACCAATCGCTTAATTCACCACATCTTATCAGATGTTTAAAAAAAAGGAAAAAAAAGAGAAATATGAATTTAAAATATAAGACGACGTGCGTGTGTGTATATGTGTTCCATTACTGTGGTCTGCCTCTTGCTGTATCTACTGAACTAAAACAAGTGCACTTTTGTTTGTGTTAGAAATGAAACATCACACAATGTATTTTTAAAATGTTTTTTTTTTCATATAATAAAATACAATGAAATAAACACTTTTCTGTACATTTTAATCTGAAAATGTGTAAAAATTGTGAGTTATACAGTATAAATGTAATTTGAATTGTCAGTATAGATCAATACATATAAGAAATATGTGTGTACAGGAGATACTAAATCCAGCTTTAGTGTTATTATAGAGCAACATGACAAATCATTCTATATTTATCCACAAATGTAATCACCCTCTATTATATAGTGTTGAAGTTGAATTCAACGTTGTTTGTTTCACCACTTCAGTATTCCAGGACAGTACTTGTCGATCAGAGACTGGTAGTACGGCTTCAGCTTGTCGACGTCGGGGAGCTCGGTGCTCTTTGTGTACAGGTCAAATTTGCTGTGGACAGGATGGAAGATGCAGCTTCAGGTCAAAGCATCGAGTGGGATAAAGTGCACATGAAGAGAGGAAGATGCTCACTTGAACTCTTGGACCCAGGGCAGCATGCGCAGGTCTTTGTCATTGCACAGGTGCATGTAGTCTCCGTGGGAGTGCCAGGGGTAGAACGAATGAAAGCGAATCATGTACAACCCCTGAAGACAGACGGACAGAAAAAGAGTAGATCCAGAACTGAGCAGGTGAGGAGAGAAAATCATTGCACACTTTCTGCTTTTGCTCCAATTTTCGTAATTGCCCAAAACATAACTTAAACAATCATTTAATGTACTCATTTACTGACCTGCTCTGGGATGGAGCAGTTGTTAAACTTCATAACTCTGTAGAGATACTCTGAAGACAACGAGGAAAGCGGTCAGGTACAGTACCGCAGATAAACAGGTACTTTGTGTGTGGCTGAATGTGATGACGTCTCTTACCGTCATGGCCCCAGGACATGAGGACTTTGTCGAGTCCACAGTTTGATTCATAGATCCCGTATTCTGTACTAAAGAGCCAAAAAAAAACTAATTATGTAATGGGACAAATTCCCTGTACATCAAACAACTACCCTAAATGTGTTGATAATTGTAGTGCTGAAATAAACCGGGATAGTAGAGCAGAGTATTTTAAATGGTAATTGCATTGTATTTTTGTTTCATTTATTAAAAGTGATGGACTGTGGACTACACATACTGAGAGGACAATTTAAATGTTTTAAATGCAAACAATTCATAGGTATATTTACATTGTAGATGGCAAAAAAACTGACACAGAAAAAGTGTGGAACTTGTGGAAAACCTGAAGTACATCTCTTTAGGGTTAGGGGTAGACCTTCAATCACATACTTTGTTAATGTAACATGAAAATACCAACTTGTAGCTGGTAGTTTTCTCATCTGGGTTATCCATAAAGGTATTGTCTCTGAACACAATGGAGTTTTGAAACTTGCAGCCCACTGGGAAGGTGTCACCTACTACAGCCCACTGGGAGCAAACACACACACACACACACAAAGCCTGCTATAAGAATGAATTATTTCGCTTCATATATATTTTATAAAATGAAAGATGTCAAGTTATTCTTGTAATAATGATAATCTCTTATCAAACACAGTTCAAGCATGCCTTGAATGAAAAGACAAAAAGGATTGAAGAGGGGTCATAGAAATAGCAATAGCAGTATTGGAAAGACAAAAACAAAAACTGGGAAGAACACAAAATAAAAAAAAAAGTGTTTTTTTTATTTTTTTTTTTTTTTTTTTTTTTTTTTTTTTTTTTTTTTTTTTTTTTTTTTTTTTTTTTTTTTTTTTTTTTTTTTTTTTTTTTTTTTTTTTTTTTTTTTTTTTTTTTTTTTTTTTTTTTTTTTTTTTTTTTTTTTTTTTTTTTTTTTTTTTTTTTTTTTTTTTTTTTTTTTTTTTTTTTTTATTTTTTTTTTTTTTTTTTTTTTTTTTTTTTTTTTTTTTTTTTTTTTTTTTTTTTTTTTTTTTTTTTTTTTTTTTTTTTTTTTTTTAATTTTTTTTTTTTTTTTTTTTTTTTTTTTTTTTTTTATAAAGAAAAAAATTTTTTTTTTTTTTTAATATTATTTTTTTTTTTTTTTTTTTTTTTTTTTTTTTTAAGAAAGAAAAGAAGATTTTTTTTTTTTATAATAAAAATAATAATGTGTGGTTAGGTTAGTCAATCAGGGATGAGATCCCTAATGAATATTCATGAGTCTTCCCTTACCACCCTGCAAAAAAAAAATACTAAAAACTATATAAAAATGGCGTTCTTTTCACTGTTAGTGTCGTTTGCTGTTACAGGTCATTTAAGACCATTGTATGAAAAATGACAGAGCTTCAGAAACATTATAAGTTACATATAGTCACTTTAAGGTAGGAAATTGAACCCAGTTCAAAGTTTAGCAACCTTGATGGAACTGTAATACCAGACAATGTGTCGTACCTGGGGTTCATCCCAAAGAGCCATTGTCTTCCCAACATCATGGATCAGACCCACCAACTGGAACCAGTCTTAGGAGAGATAGTGAATACAGATATTTATTTATGCGTACTTGTACACAGTGTGTGTATTTCTGTCTCTCTCCTTGTATGGTACCTTTGTCTGGGTGTGCTTGGCGGATGCCCTCAGCAGTCTGGAAGGCGTGGAAGGAATTGGGGAAGTCCACATCAGGATCGGACTCGTCCACCAGCTGGTCTAGAGACATGATGGCGTCCATCATCCTCTTATGGTCATGGTTGCAGCCGGCCCATACAGAGTGCTGCAGGAAGGTACGAGTCATAGCATTACTGAGGAGGCTTTCTTTCTCAAACTTGCTAAAAAAGCCCCTAAACACCTCTGGGCAAAACAACTTTTTGAAATATTGCTGTCTTGTTGAATTTTCAGCCATAAAGGGACCAGGTTTGTCTGCAATTAATTTGCAGTGTCATGGAAAGCTTCTGTAGCTGGGTCACATACATAAATCAGGACAGTGTCTGTGTGTTACCTTTGGATAAGTGGAAATGAGGTTAATCAAACAACCTTTAGTCCAAACAACATCTTGTGGCTCTTTGCCTTTGGTGTGTTTGCTCAGTCGGACATGACGACTTGGTCATCCAGAGCAAAACAGACATTCACAAAATTCAAAGAAAGTACAAAATCAGTACGATTCAGTATAGTGGTGTCAAACTCATTTCAGTTCATGGGCCACACATCCCTTATTTGATCTCAAGTGGGCCACACTAGTAAACCAATCCAGAAAGATCAGAAACTGTATCTGACACAGAGTGTTTTGCCAGTTTAATGTTGGCAAACACAAGTTGCTTCTGCTACGACAGCATTCTAAGGCCATTGTAGTAAAAAAAATAATGTTACAGACACGGGAGAGAGGGGTAATATTCTGAGAAAAAACTACAGAATTTCTAAGATTAAAGTCGTAAATTTACGGAAAAAGAACTCTGATATATTTTCTGAGATTAAAGTGTTAAATTTGGAATTGTAATGAATTAATTCTTTGAAATTTGCACACAAGTCATCCAGTGGGCCTGATTGGACCCTTTGGCGGGCCGGTTCTGGCCCACGGACCGCATGTTTGACACCCTTGATTTAGTGCAAGACAAGTTCACCAAGTCCACCACATGTCCCCCTGTATTTACTCACCTTTTTTTTCACAAAGTCCAGCGTCTGATTGGTGTGCATCAGCTTGTATGTGTTGAACACACGGTCAATTAGACTTCCACTCTGAAACACACGTATGCAACACAACAATACATTTACAGCATCTCAGGTTAATAAAATGCTAATGAGTAACTGCATGAAATCTTTAATGGCAGAAATGTATTTTGGCAATGACCTCTATGGTTTAAAGTATATCCTTGTGACTTTTTTTTTTTTTTATATCACAGAGCATGAAACAATGTGAAGATTTCAGTTGCTACATAGCAACAAATGTAAACTTTTCATACTGGTAGCATTTACACTGACACACCAATAGTTTAGCCCATTTGCAGATAATTTGCAGAAAAGCAGTCCATAAGATTTGTAAATACAAATTGGATTTTCATATATTTTATTACTACAAACTATAATAGGAATGAAGGAAAACCGGATGTTAAAAAAAATCCACAACAGAATACATAATCAGTGAAAATGAGAGATTTAGTAATCTAGTACTGGTGTTTACTTATAATAGAGAGAGCACGGAGATTTAGTAATCTATGTTACTGGTGTTTACTTATAATAGAGAGAGCACTACAGGGCAAATAGGAGATAACGCTCTGCTGATTGAAACAGACACAGCTTTGCACCCCTGCTCTAACCCTCATTATGACTGAGAGAATTGGGAGAAGTAATCATAGATCACCTCCTGAGATGCACCGTTTTTGAGAAACTTATTTATATACTGCATTTAATTGTAAATTAGATTCCTTCCTTCCTTCCTTCCTTCCTTCCTTCCTTCCTTCATTCTTTCCTCTCCTTAGCAGAAGATATAGCCTATCGGTCAGTCTCTAGTCCAGATATCAGGAACATTTTACCAATTTTCTCAAACACTTCTAAATGAGATTTTATTTTTTATTTTTCTATTACATATGTGGCCAATAGTGTTTTTGCATAATTATAACCCTTCCATACATGTAACACCATGCATTTCTCACCTCTGAATTCCCCCCTCTGGCCATAAATGAATGCAGCAATAAATAAGTGTCATCATCAGAAGGAGAGCTTTGAATGCTTACCTTGAAGTTTCTGTAGTCTTCCTTTTCTTTGGTTTTATCCGTCTCCAAATTTGGCCGATATGCCAGAGACGGGTCTGGACCCTGCATTTGCAATAACAGACATTGCAGACAACACTTTTAGGTTTGACAAAGATAAATAACATATGTGCTTTCAAAATAAAATTATGTATTAAAAGTAGTTAAAATAGATTAAAAGAAAGTAAAAAGGATAATATTGAAAGCATAGCCACGGTATTTATTAAGGCCACACGTACGATGTTGATGACACGCATGGCTGACAGATGAATGTCTGTGTTGTGGTGTTTCGTTCCTCCTGCCTGTATATATGCTACCGGTTTTAAAGGTAATGCTTTCAACCTGCACTGTAAGTCAGCATAAAGTGTACACCAATGTCCAGTCACACTTTAACCAAACCTCATCTAATGGGCTACCCTGTGTTGAACCTTGGCCTTGTGTGCGTATGTCTTTGTTTGTATGTGCATGTATGTGTGTCCATCCCAGGAAGAGTTTTTCGATACTCAGCAGATTACCTGTTTGGACTGATGAAGCATGACTCAGTAGTTCTTTGTTCCGCAGTTAAGTTGTTTATCTCTAATCATATAATATATTTATTATTTAAAAGAAAGCACATTTACCGAAATTTACAGATCTATTTTCTTTCCCAAAACCTGCATTCTTGTGGCAGTTTATACAGTACATCTGTCATCTATACCTGTATCTACACACAGAAAGAAGAAACCAAATAAGCTTCCATTGATACATTTTTATTTCTGGTTATTGATCACATTACATAACACAGACAACAGGGTCTGACCGTGATGGTAATTATTTCTCAGTATCAAATGTCCTGGTTCTGCGTAAGTTAGACCAAACACATAGACCTCTGCAGTGGTTGTGACTGATTAGGAAGACATCTGTTCTGTTTGTTGTACCCGAGGTAAAGTTGACCTGAGTGTTCAAATAAGCCTCAGTCGACAGTCAGTACGCACAATTTGTTGATTCCTGCCAGTCGTAGCTACCAGACGCGCTGTTTGGCATCAGTCCCTCTCACAAACTTATAGTGTCATCGAAAAAGTGTTCTATAACATGTCAGATCATTTACAATGAGCTCTACCTAGAATACTAGGTATATATGTAGTACTTACATTACTTCTGTGTTTACCTACATTTTCTACTTGTTTTATTTATATATATATATATATATATAATAACTGACATTACATTTTTTAGTAAAATATCAAGCTGTCAATTAGGTTTTCTAAAGAAACTATCTGCTAACAAACCCAGATTTATTCATTCAATTTATGTATCTTCTTCTTTGGTGGTCAGCATCCTGAGTTTTACCGGTTGTACATTACTGCCACAACCATGGATGTATATTCTTGCAACAAATGCAAAATTCCAATGCATTGTGGGTGATACATACTTCTGGAGTGAACCATCTTTCACTCACTCCCTCAGCCCTCCGAGGGTTGAGCTCACAAAGTTCACTTCAGTTTTCTGACAAACGGTACGACACTTCTGATGGCAGCAGGGATTCCCCGAGGGGAAGTGAACGAGGGCATGTTGAACGACTACTGAAACGCAGCCATTTATAACAGAAAAGCCTGTGAAACAAACTGCAGGTGTGGAGTTTGAAATATGTGGGCATTCACAAGGGAGTTGGATTTAATGAAAAATGCTATCAAGTTGCATTATGGGAAATACAGGATCCAGTGTTTTTGGAGCTTGTCCCATACTAGGGACTAAGAGATCCGATATCCTGGCCTCTACTGCTTTGATTCTTTTTTAAATCTGTCTCCTTTGTGATGCCATGAACCTGATTCTGATAATATGTGATCCTGATGAGTGCCACCTGTTCATGACGAGGGGCGTTATATAACGATACTTGATCCACTCTTCAGTGGCAGTGGTTTGGACTTTTTATTTTCCCTATCCATGCACTCTCTTTCTAATATGTGTGTGTGTGTGTGTGTGTGTGTGCTCATCATCACTAACATGGTGTGACACATATCTTTCAATCATAAACCAAAAAATGGGTATTAACATTTAAAAAAAAAGCCACACTTGCACAAAAATACACGTGCAGGTTTGACTGGAGTTTTATTACACATTGATGCTATTGTAAAAACAAAGTATTAGCTGGAACCAACACAGATGGTTTACAAAAGGACACTTGAACATTTAGATTTGGTGAAGTGGGATATTTACAGCAAAACGGTCTCATTGAGTTTAAGTTAAATAACACATTTTTACACAAGTCATACTGAATGTAAAGATGAATAAAGTGCTCTCATGCTTTTTTCTAAAATGGAACTACTGACACTGTTATGCTGACACACATAGAAAAACAGAAGACTATAAAGCTTTAAATAACACTTTGATAGTCAACATTCACAGTGATGCTTAATTTGGTGAAAGTGAAAGGCGAAACATTACAAGGCCTTTACAAAAAATTAAAGCAGTTAAGGCTCAAAAACAGACTTTATAGTGACAAAAATCAAAATTATGCATCGTTGATTTACAGTTTACAGTTAAAAACACACTACAGTATAGTTATCCTTGTTAAGACACAAGCTATTTGTCAAGAAGCGTCACAACAGATCATAGATTAGGGTTTGTGGTTATTTTGGCTATTTGGGTTTTTGGGTGAAGGGTTAACGAGGTCTGATTCGAGGTTATTCTTGGTTTCTGTTCTCACTGAAGTAAAGCTACTTGTTTGCTGAGGACATGAAGGTGCTTTTGAGAGACAAGGTGGATTAGCTCTGAGCTCAAGTAAATTAAGATCAGCAGGATCACCACTGATGACGATAGTAGACATTAGTCAGTAAGGCCAGTTTGAAAGAGGCTTCTCTCATTCACAGTTTTGCACATAGATAGTGTCTACATCAGGGGTGTCAAACATACCGCCCGTGGGCCAGAACCGGCCTGCCAAAGGGTCCAATCAGGCCGACTGTATGACTTTGCAAAGTGTGAAAATCGCAGAGAAGTAATTAATTCCAATTCCAAATGTACCACTTTAATCTCAGAGAATATCTGAGTTCTTTTTCCGTAAATTTACGACTTTAATCTTAGAAATTCTGAGTTTTTTTCTCTGAATATTACCCCTCTCTCCTGGGTCCACAAAATTATTTTTTCCTACAATGGCCTTAGAACGCTGTTGTAGCAGAAGCAACTTGCATTTGCCATCATCAAGCTGACAAGAAACTGTGGCAAAAAAGTTTCTGATCTTTCTGGAGTGGTTTACTGGTCTGGCCCACTTAGATCAAATTAGGGTTATGTGGCTCATGAACTAAAATTAGTTTGACACCACTGCTCTACATGGTTGTTTTTGTATAGCCTACATGCCAAAACACCTAGGACTCTAGCTTCACTGCAGTAAACTGGCGGTAATGGCCGATAACGCTGGAAATCTCCCGTCTGCGCTGGCTTATAACAACATCGTACTCACCAGAATAAATGCTTAGATCTGGGAACATGGTAACATCACTACATCTGAGTCTAATGGGGCAAGAAACTCAATGTTCTTTCTCAGTCAAATAATCAAACGAACAAAAAATATAGCCAGATTCTCTAAACTACTTTATTTGCTCGTAAACCCAAAAGTGAGCACACCTGAAATGGTGGTGATAATAAAAAAATATTGAACCAGGAAGTTGGCCTATAAACTGTGGCGACTTCTTTTTAGTAATGTTGCCACATTCCCAGATCTCAGCAGTGTATTTGATTGGTGCAATGTTATTAGTACCGATGAGAGTGATGGTCAAAACTACAAAAATAAGACCATAAATGATATGAATAAACCATAATGGCCATTTTTGCTACTAAGCAGCTGAGTTTAGATGATACATCAAGGACTAACCCTGTCTCCTTGAAATGACCTGCATGTATTCCTAATTTTGAACAGCAAATATGTTTTGGGAGAAAAACACTGCTGCACAGATTACGTTTTTCATCACAACAATTTATATATATATTAGAAAAACAATTTAGTAGGATTATGCAGAGGTAATTTCTATGAGACATGGTTGCAAAGACTGACATCAAAGGCTTATTATGGGCCCTAATTGTGTCACTAATGCAACAAAGGACCTGGCTAACTTAGCGGTAACCTCCAGGTGTGGTGTTAGCCGTAGCTGTGAGGACTGTGAGGGTTAATGGGGGAGGAGTCTTCCCTCCCGCTTTGTCCAATCAGCTGGTAGAGACGGTGGCTGAGGTTCTGAACTTGACAGGTGCCAAGGACACACCCCACCCTCATCAGATGGCTGTGACCCCTTCCACCGCCACTGTTGGCATGACGACGACCCCGTGACCCACGCTGCCACACCGGCGCTTCCCATAGCACACTGTCTCTCTGGTCAGGCAACGGGTCAGCCAACCTCGGTGGGGGCTCTTTGTGCAGCAGGGCCCTCCAGATGATATGTCTGTCTCCCTCTGTGATGTGGTTGTCAACAGCAACAGAGAGATCAGACACAGTAGGCATGATGGCGGTGTTAGAAGACTTTGGGTATTTAGCGGTTCTGGGTAAACTCAACCTGAGATACAGAGAAACAGAGAGAACATGTTTAGATGCAATACAAAAGCAGTACAGCACAACACACACACACACACACACACACAGCCACACAGCATGTTTACATATGGTGCTGGGCAGTCATGCGCATATCGCCTGCTTGTGTTTCTGACTGAAACTGAATCGCTTCAACAAGATGAAATGCCTCACAGGAAGTCAGGCTTGTAGTGTAGGAATGTCCTCAACCTGTGGTCTCTTTTTTTCAAGGAATGAAACAGAGAAAGAGTGGGTTGAAAGAGAAAGTGAGAAGGAAAGATAGAAGGAGAGATTGACAGAGGGTGGTGAACAGGTGGAAGTCAACTTCTATAGCTCGCTTATCCAGCCGCACGACCTCTGTATCTGGGGCGGCAGTAGCTCAGTCTGTGGGGAGATGGCTTGGGTCGCTGGTTCAAATCCCTGCATGGACTAAGTACAGAGTGTGGACTGGTAGCTGGAGAAGTTTGCCTCCTAGGCATTGCTGAGGTGCCCTTGAACAAGGCACAACCCCCAACTGCTTAGCATCTCTCCATAATACATAATGCATGTGTACAGTTCCTGTTTGTGCATATGTGTATTTGGGCCTGTGTGATATATATATATATATATATATATATATATATATATATATATATATATATATATATATACATACAACAGAGTGTAGACATTTAATTTCCCTTTGCAGGATTTATAAAGTGTACCTTCTTCTTCTCATTTCACTTATGGTCTTATTGCCTATATGTGACCTTTTAGTGCCTATTTGGGGATACATATCTACAGAAAGCTAATATGGTATATTTAAAACACTCAGCTTAAATGAAGCATTTTCGTGAACATCATGTTGTGTATCCGTTAATACTGTTAAAGTGTACCTGGAAAAACAAAAGCGTCTTTTTCATCAATAATATTAATTTGCTTCGATAAAAAACAACAACATTACATTAAAAAAACAGACATTAATATGAGACTTTGCCACCATGAGGGCCAGTGTTATGTGTGACTCAGGGCCAGCAATGAGCTTAAGAATATTATACCAACACACTGATAAAATTGACGTTGATCCTCTCATCTGAGTACAAGCATAGCTCCTAAATCGTCACTTGTAAGTGTTCCTTTAAACACTTGCGACAACTAAGTACTGCTTACTCATCTTCACCCGCAAATACAGTTAAAGAGCGACGAGCTATTTCTTTTACATGTCTCTTAGTCAATCATTGAAGTGTTAGACCAACAGTCTAAAATGCCCCCTAAAAGATAATATGTAACAGTATCTGAGCTGACAAATCTTACAACAGGGGAAGGGTGAGTGCAAGAAAGTGAAAAACGACAGAGCACAATGTAGATGGTGGTAAGAGGCTCCTACACCACCACTCCTCTTGAGTGTTTTTGTCTCACGTCATCACAATACCTTTTTTTCTTTTTCATTCATTCCTCGCTCTTTCTCAGACGTTCAAGAGTTCAGCTGCTAGAGAGAGCCGGTCTGTTGTATGTGACCGATCAGAAATTACGCAATACTTAGTACAAATCATGTAAAGTAGCATGAGACAAAGAGCACTTGGTGCTCAGCTTTCACCTAGTGTAGGATTGTATAAAAAGCCAGAATTATAATGCAGTAATCTGTTCACTCTGTTGCCCTTTTTCAATGCTGACAGAAATAAGTGGTTGAATCAACACAGGAATTCGGGGCATACCTAAGGACATAAAACTTCTGTAAACAATAGCTTACCTATCTAAGACAAAAACAAGATCTTCATATGGAAATATAGCAAGAAGATTGGTCTTTTATTTGCAGGAAAGTACATAAATGCGCTTATAATTTAAAGCATAAATTAGCACTATTTAAGATTATGCACAGGGTTTATTATACCCCAGAGAAATTAAATAAAATTAACAGTGAAATATCATTCCTCTGCTGGCATTGTAAGAAATATAAAAGTACTTTTTTTCATGTGCTTTGTTCATGTGAACAACTTTCGTTATTTTGGAAATTTGTTACCAAGCTGATATCTCTGTGTTTAAATGTATCTGTTCCCCTTTCATCTCGTTTATGTCTTTTGGGAATGAATATGTCTGACAAGTGGAATAAATAAGAAAGTATGCACATAGAGCTTGCTTTGATGTGGAATGAACTCTCAAGCTACTATGTTATGGACAGCATTTATTATAAGACTAAAGACTTTTTGAAGATATGGCAGTCTCAAATTCGATTTTATAAATTTTTACATTAATGTTGGGGATTACGACAAAAGTGTTATCTGAGTGCATTTACTATGTTGTTTGATTTGTTTGTTTTGTAGTTTTGTGTCTTTATTTTTGTTTTATTTTTATTTATGTTTATGTTTTTGGCATTTCTTGTCTGTTTTGTCCTAGTGTGAAGGATCTGAAATATGAATAACAAGATTTATGTATGAAATATCTTTACACTGTTTTTGCAAAACAAAAATAAAAATAAATAAATAAATAATAAAAACAAGTTTACCACAACTGTGTTAGGAATGTAGTTACATATGTAGTATTTGAAGGTCATGTCAAGTCTTGAAAAGCACTGAATTCAGTTTCTGCTTCTTCTTCTACTTAAATGGCAGCGTATCTGGATTGCATTCATTTGATTATTTATATAATTAGAAACTGGGAAATACTGAAAAATGTGACATAATAATAAATAATCAGGTATTAAACTACATTCTACATGGAATTAAAAAGATCTTAGAAAGTACTGCAAAGTTAACTTGGTGAACCCTGCAGAAACCCTGCTGTTGAAGTTTTTGGTAATGTTAAAGGGTTTGTTTGAAATATAAGTGGCATTTGGATGGAAACATATTGTGTGTGCGCACGCCACACACACACACACACACACACACACACACACACACACACACACACACACACACACACACACACACACACACACACACACACTTCCCCATCCAGTGAAGAATAAAGGGAGAGGGACGGATAATGTTTGTGTTTGTTTGGTGTGAAAAGTGGGCCAGAATAACATATGATCTTTATCCTGTAAGTAATCCTGACTGGTATTCTGATCACTCTTCTGGCCGGACACCTTGGGCTTTCACTACACACACACACACACACAGACACACACACACACACAGACACACACACACACACACACACACACACACACACACACACACACACACACACACACACACATACACACACACACACACACACACAAAGACTCATTTGTTCATTCAAACACTCCCTGACCAACTCACTGTTGTGTTATACCAGTGACTGGAAACCTCTGAGATCGCCCAACTCTATTAACTTTGAATTGTCTCTAATGAATGCTGAATTCTGGCAGTACTGGACAAAAGTCACACAGGTGTGCGTGCACACACACACACACACAGGCATAATGTTGGTTGGTTGGTAGGGCATTAGTAGGCACACACGGGCAGACGTAACTGCCTGGCAACAAATGAAATTAAGGTGCACTTTCCGCTGTCTTTATCTCTCTCCTACACACATTCATGGTTTAAATGCCACCTGTGGTGAGGTTTAAAACACAGTTGTCCCTAGAGGGAAAGGCCGTTGGCACCAAAGTGGCCAACGTTGGCATCAATAGAAACACGCAGCTAGCATGGCTAGAAAATGTCTGTTTTAAGGTTTGAGGTTATACATTTGTCACAACACTGCATGATAACAGTACTGTGTGAGTTCAGGTGAACAGGCATTTGTTTCTGTACTTTTCTATCTGTACTTTTTCTCTCTCTTGTGTGTTATATGGTGGTCCAGGTTATGAACCTGTAGAGAGTCTGAGGGCAAAAGGAGCTTCTCCCACATTCCTCCCAAGTTAGAGCGCAGCATGGGGTTCTTCACAGAGGAACTGAACACACATGCACACACACACACACACACACACACACACACACACACACACACACACACACACAACACACACACACACACACACACACACACGCACAAACACACACACACACACACACACACACGTAACTCCTCCAAAATACTTTGCGCAAGGAAAAAGTTTTGTCCCTCCCAGATCCCTACTGTTTCACTAACAGTTATTGTTACTGGTTCTACTCATTATTTATTCCTCGTCTTTTTCTCTCTGTCTTTTCTAAACTAAAACAGGATCCTTTCCTTTTTCTTTCTCTGCCCTTTTATCTTTTTTCTCACAAGACATTTTGTTAAGTGCCAGCCACAGTATTATGTTATCAGTATCAGTGTGGAATCACTGAGATCCCCTCTCCTCTTTAGCCCGGGATTACTTAAAGCACTAATAGGTCACAAGAAGACAACCACAACTGTCACAACCTACAAACTGCTGTTGAGTGTGTTGTTCTAGTTTACCTTACTCAGAGTGTGGCTTGTTGGCTGTTTGGCCCCTCAGTATAGCCTACATGTGTCCTTGTCCCACTAAATCACCCTCACCTTTGTCTCACCTCCTGCTGCTGAGAGGAATTGCCTCATTTTTTCTCACATTAATGACTGCCAGAAGGCAAGACACAGATGTTAAATGTTTTTTTGTTCTTTTTATAATTGATGAACCTGTTCATTTTTTGTCTTGATTAAGTAATCGATTGATAATTTAGTCTAAAAATAGTGACAAATGCCTATTGCAAGTTTCCATAGCCTATTCTGTGTCTTGTTTTGTTCGACCAAAAGTCCAAAACCCAAAGACACTCAATTTACAATAACATAAAAGTGAATCGTTACATTGAAGAGGTTTTGTGTTTTTGCTTTGATGAATGACTTATCAAAATTGTTTGTGTTGATTGAATAATTGATTAATTAACTAATTGTTTCAGCACTAAACAGATAAAAAATATGTTGTGAAATAAAGGCTTAATGATTTGGTGGAGGTTTTGCTACTCATAATAGAAGGTTTAAGGAGGATGTAATTCAGATTGTAAAAGCAGACAAATATGTGATTTGGGGCTATATGATATTTAAAAAATGAAATTGATTTGGCTTGATTTTCTATTACTTAAACGTTTAACATTGCTTCACATTTTCTTTAATTACAAAAAAAAATTGAAAAATATGTTTTTGGAACATAGCAAAACAATAATCTAGGGCCTGTTGTATGGCTATGAATGGGCCACTGAGGGACAATAAAGTAATAGAACTAATAAGTTAAAGTTGTTATTACTTACCATTAGGTGACATATATATTTACTAGAAGTGTCTAATGGGTTTAAAATAGCAATATCTTGATATTTTGTTGGACATTTTTTCCTTATATAATTCCATCCATTCATTGCATAATAACCAAAGATAAAAACATTTCAGTTTAATTTCTGTTTCACTGTAGAAAATAACCTCCCTAAATCACACTTTGCCAAAGCGAGCGACATTAGGCTACATCTTTAACAGTCGTTTCGTTACGTGAGTAAATGTTGAGTTAGGCGGTGGTAGCCTACCTATGTCTGTGACTGTGAGTGAGGTTCTGCAGAGTCAAAGCCCGGGACTGGATCTCCAGCGGCAGGAGGCCGAGCAGCAGGCACAGCCACGCCGGCAACAGCGCACACATGGCGGCGCAGTGGAGACGAACTGTCCGGGGGAAGGCGGATCTCAGAAGACCAAAATATTATAATTTAGACGGAAAAGAAAATCCAGTGAAAACTCTTTCGTAGTTGTCGAACTTTAGGGTTATTTTTTAAGAAGTAAATTGTCCCGTATGAATGAGTGACAGCATCATCAGGCTTGTCTGCTGAAGCATCTCTACACACTGGCCTTCTCGCTTTGAATGAGAAAATCCGCTGAAAAGAGACGTGAAAACTCAGGAGCTCATTGGGGCTCACATCGGGAGCAACTCAAGTCCTGAGTTCTCTAATTTAAAGCCTGATTGAAGGAGGAGGAAGATGAGGACGAGGATAGGGGAGGAGGGAAGAGGAAGGCTCATTGCCTGTCCTCTATGAACCGCAAGAGCTCTTAATCTTGGTTATAGGGGTAAAGTAGCATTTCGCCTTAATTGTTTTTTTTTTTGGGGGTGTTTAATGCGAGGTGATGTTGACCTTAATTTTGTTTCTTTTTACAAAGTGGACTTTTATTTGTGGCCACAGTGAACTGACAAAGACCCCCGAAATGAACTGCTGAACCCATCATTAACACACGGTATGTGTTATATTCAATATGGTCATGTTTAATTTACAGTAACATAACTTTATATAGGCTATATAGCCTATCATGTAGAGACAAGCTGAGAACCAGTTGTAGATCACAGGGTTTCCACCAGAAAAGTTGTTTAGCCTGGTGGCAACTGTCTTTTTTTTTTTTGAGGGCCCGGCTGTAGAGCCCAATAGTTGCTGTGATGATAGAATCATGGACCAAAATCTTAAAAAATAAATAATAATAATTCAAAAAATAATTCCCAGTAGCGTATGCCTGGTGGGGGGCAACTTAAGCCCGATGGGCCACCAGGCTTGCAATACACTAGGGGAAACGCTGGATCATAAAATACCATGCATGTTGGGTAAGGACATTTTAAAAAGTGCTAAACAAGACAAAAATCCAACCTGGAATATTAGGCCTATATAGTGCTATGGCAGAGGTTTAAAAATGAAAGCCTGCAGGTATTAGTGAGACCTTGAAGTGTTCGGATGATTGAATGGAAACTGAAAAACTGTTTCTGGCATTAAAGACTGTTGGCCAGCTTTGACAGTCTATGTATTTATGCCCATGTGCCCTTTTAAATTATATGCCTCCTGAGCAGAATATATTCTTGTGACATTTGTAAAGTTAACTGCAAAACTGACATTTATCTTTACAACCCAACACAAGATTCAATCTCGTTAACCTCCGGGCACTCTGCAGTATATGTTATTATTAATATATACGTATATTGGTCCAGTAGTGTGTATCTGCCGTCCTAGATGTCAGATGTGGATTACAGGGACTATACAATCTTTAACCTGCTCCCAACCTGGGGGTTAAGATCACCCACAAAATGAGTTAGTAGATTAATCTAAGGAGTCGTGGCATTACATTTTTTTGTGGAATTATGTCTCTTATCTTAGCTTTTTTTCCTGTGAAATACTGGGATTGTTTTACCTGTGTAGGCCTCTAAATAGTCTTTAATAAAAACGTAAGTCTTTGCTTGAAATGCTCACAGCCCATTGAAGTATGCAACCTATGACAAGGGGGCTGTGAGATGACTTTGCTTCAATATGGCAAAAAGGTTGGGACCCAAAGCTTTAACCTGACTACTGGCATACGATCAGACATTAAAGTGTGCAGATACATAATTTTAATTGTGTAACCCTGTTCAGCACAGCCAGCCAGGCTATAATTGTCATGATGTCCCTTGATTTGCAAACGTCCAAAGAAGTAAAAAAAAAAGATAAAGATAGGTAATCTGGCTCCGCTTTCGTTGCAGGGATCCTGTTCTCCTAGCTTTCCATTTATAACGACAACTATTCTCTTTTGTGAAGGACACAGATGAGAAGCTCAGAGTCTGAACCTGATTAAAAGAATGCTCTCTATGTGGAGGTGGCTTTAGGCCTTAATTAAAGGGCTGAGTGTGCGTGCACTTTTCTGTGACTCAGCAGTTTGCAGTAATACCTTGTAAGCTCAGTTTCCAACACCGTGAACCTCAACTCAGTCCAACATGTGCATTAACACTGCATCTCCTATCTGTCCTAAGAACAAACCTGTTTCTGTTTGTGTGTGTGTGTGTGTGTGTGTGTGTGTGTGTGTGTGTGTGTGTGTGTGTGTGTGTGTGTGTGTGTGTGTGTGTGTGTGTGTGTGTGTGTGTGTGTCCACACTATCCAGTCTCAAACCCTCTCTGTCTGATCTCTTAGCTTCTCTTCACATTCAGGTACAGTCAGTGCAGCAGACAGGTTGAGAGAGGTGTAGAGACGAAAGAGATATACTTTCATTTGAACACACTTTGCTGGGCATTGAAATTACATGAAATAAATATTTTGCAACACAAGCTGTTTTGGGGTTTTTCAGTAGGCTATCAGTCATTTCAGTACTTAATCAGAAAAGCAGTAAGAGTTTCCGTTAAGTGTTACTTCCTAACAGCTTGCTAAAATTGTTATTAACACAGACATAGACAACATAGACCTCATATTACTGTCTTGTTAGCATCATTTTACTACTTTAAATTAGTCTCCTAGTTTATTACACTAGTATGGACAGTATATTCCTTGTACAAATATTGCTATTTTAATGGAATTGTTTAATCACTTTTACGTTGGAGACATTCTAATATTACAATACTGGTCAATGCTGAAACAATGAAAGAAAATCTTCATGAAAAATGTTCACACCACTTTTTTTCAGACATCTTTCATAACAATGTGGTGGTATTTTGATGCCTCTCCGTGGTGAAATATGGAACTACATGCTCACATAGGCCTAATCATTCATTCTCTGAGTGTATTTTCCCATGTTATCCTATTTAAGGTTTCAGGGTGAGTGGGCAGGGGGACTAAAAATTGTCCTGGTATACTGTAAAACATATCTCAATATATGATTCACATTTTTTGCTGCAGTGTCAAATCTGCAAGTTCTCATTTGTACAAATGCACTCGCTCTCTCTCAGAGAGAGAGAAGCAACTCCTGCATCTGTACCTGGGCCTCTAATGTGAGTACGCTGCTCCACTGACAATGAGTCAACTGAGAGGGACTTCATAGTCTCACTATTAGTTTGCTTTTAGCCCCAAATAGTCTTCCTGTTTTTGTGACTTACAGCAAAAAGCAAACAAATGCAGCTTTTATCTTGTGTCAGTCAGATTACCCACAGTGCTGTCTGTTCATACAAAGATGTTCTTTGGTAGCACTGTATTTCCAGAATTTGTCTCTTGATTACATTAGTAAATCAGCTATACTCTCATATTTCCCGCTTTGGAAATGCATTGATATACATACTTTATATTCACAAAGTCTGGGGTGCCTGTTATTACTGAAATTGCAGTGAATTCTGTTTTATTTTGTTTTGGAAACTTTATACATTTTTATAAGTGATTATAGATCTGCCCGCCTAACATCCTTTGTGGTAATGCGCCCACCATTTCGTTCCAACATTCAGATAGGCCTAGTGGAACATGATAAAGATCCCTCTTGTATTTGGGGAATTATCGTTCCAAGTTTTCCGTTCCCACAATGCTTGGGGGATGTAAACAGGAAGTATGTTGCTATGGAGTGTTCTCTTCGTCTATGGTTCTCTTAATACATCCATGAGTGTGCCTCTTGTTTGTTTTTTTTTGGCAAATTCGCATCAACAAAAGTATGCCGAATAAGCTATTCGTAGTTCTTTTTTGCAATCGACACATGAATGTACAGAAAAGTATCACTGGATTATTTTCAGACTGAAGAAAAATTAAAAACGTGATGATTCTCGGGCTACAAGGAGCGTCTTTTCCTTATTATTTCTAAGCGGATATATGGTCATTTATCCACGATGGACATCGGATATAATGGTATCCTCGGAAAGTGTAAGTCGCAGTGAATCCAAAAATATAGCTAAATATTGTGTTTGTGTGTTCAGATTTGACGATTTGTGACACAACTGCTGACTGTGTTGATAAACGGACCAAATGAACGGGCCAAACTAAAATAAGTAATGCTAAGTAGCCTACAGTAAGTCTTGCTTTTAGAGCACCGACATGCACCTATTTCTTTATCTTTTCCTCGTGCCTCTTTCTCAGTTAGCCTCAGTTAGTAACACTCCAGAGGAAGGTTGGAGTGACCTGGGGGATTCACTACTTTTAGGCCTACTAAGGACACTTTTATGGGGCGTGGTTTGCCAAAATGGGAACTTGAATTTGTGGATCTGGCAGGTAATCCTTACACCACCCTGCAACCCAGCAGCAGAGTGCAGTTGTAATGGATGCAGAAGTAAAAGGAGTCATTGAGCCATGAACTTTAATTCTGTGAAGATGTACAGTGCAACCCGTAAGTATTTTGAGCAGTGGCAAATTTTCTTTTCTTTTGGCTTCACTCCAAGATTTGAAATGAAACGATGACAAAGGGATACAGTAAGCGCTGACTTTCCAGCTTTAAGGGTCCTGCAGGGAGTTCATATTAGTGAGTAGTGTAGGATTCTTAGCCCTTTGATACATAGGACGGACTGCTTTTTCCAAATATAGTTACCACACCGTTTAACAATCTGGATGTGACATTAAAGCTGAAATTCAGCACTTTACCCTCATTGTCATTGTTTTATTTCAAATCCAATATGCTGCAGCCAGCAAAACAAACATTTAGAGACTGCAATGTTCTGTAGCTGACAGCGAAGGTTAAAAAATGATACATGGCTGAGGTCCTGTGCTGGCAGCAAGTGGTGCTGCTTTCAAACTAAAGATCTGGAGACATGCTGATATTACAGCACCAGCAGCAGGCCCAGCAGTTATTACAGGATCCAGATATATAAGACACATGAGATAGTTGCAGGATACAGAACTAAATGTAGAGACGTGAGACTGATAAAACTGAATTAAATAAAAGTTCCTCCAGTCTTTCAACAATCACTTAAATTTTGCTATTTGGTTGCTTCTAGATAAATCATAAAGTATGGTATTTGTTTTGCAATAAAAAAAAACATAAAATGGTCTGTCATAAATGTTTATTACAGTCATTCATAATGCAGATGCAAAGATAGCCGTGTCATTCCGTGCAGGTGCAGTAATTACAGTGTAATCACATTTTTATTAACACATCTTCATGGGTTTTTGCAAATGTTCAAAATATAAGGATGGCACATTTTTTCTATTGACTGTGAACTGGATGAGTCAATGTTTTTTATTACAGGGTAAAGCCTATGAGGAAGACATGAATGGCCTTGCAGATCTTCACCTCAACAAAAAATAAAATTGCATCATTATGTTAAAATACACTAACATGCAATAGTACAGTTTCACACAGTATCACAGTAACTGATGACAACTATTTACAACAGGAGGAAGATACTCCTTTTCTGGACTGATGGAGGCTACTGCTTTTTAAAGCAGAACAGATTCTTCCAAATACTCTTCATTAACAGTATTTTATTTTCTATTTTACAACTTCCAGACCTTTAAAAATCCATTCTGTTTAAGGTTGGCCCAGAGTGGTGAGAGACACTATATAGCTTTATAACAAGATATAATAAGTATATAAGTGTGTGATGAAAATGTAAGTGTACAATACGTGTGTTTGCTCTTTAGGTTCCGCCTAGTCTATATCCACGACGTTCCACTTCCGGGATTGATCCGGTGTCCATTACCTTTCGCTTTCTTTCTTTTGGAATTTTAAACTCCGGTGGATTTATGAGGACTATGGTTAACTACTCCTCAGATCTCTGCAGGGTAAATCCAGACAGCAAGCTAGACCATCTGTCCAATCTGAGTTTTCTGTTGCACGACTAAAACAACATTTGAACATGCACGTTCCACCAAAACAAGTTCCTTCCTGAGGCTATTTTGCACCGTGGCTCCGTCCGGCGCATAGACAATTGTAATTGGTTTAAAGAAATGCCAGTAAACCAGAGCATGTTTTTCTCCCATACTGGAATGCTGTGTGGACTTCCCAGACCCTCCTCCGCAGCGCTGTGGAGGAAGGTCTGGCAATGCGAGACTAGGTTCAGCCTTGCCGTCCCAGAGCTGTGATAAGGTCCTGCAGTGGCTCAGTATCCTCCGGCTCCAACAGGGCGTGCTGCCGGCAGAAGAGTGTGAGGTGTGTGAAGAGTGTGTTGAGGTGTGGGTGCAGGCCCATGGCCAATGTCTCTCTGTAGTGAGACCCGTAAATGTGAGCCAGAGTCCTGAAAAACAGCAAAAACACCTTCTGGACCAAAAAGACGAAGCCTGTCGGAAACACCGAACCTGGAAAAGAGGGAAGAGATAATGGCTTTGGGAATGTGGAATAAGATTCATAACAATGCAACATAAATAACATGCCGTTTACCTGCTTTCGTGGGGAACACGTCTTCATCAGTCAGTAGCTCCTGAATGTATGACATGGCATAGTCAAAGTAAAGTGGGGCAGAGCACTTCAGCTTCCTGCCGTGGTCATCGGTCCAAACATAAACCCTGACAACATCAACAGACAATTGCACAAGTCACAAAAAACTAATCTCAAGCCTAGTGAAACTTCTGCGACCATCCCATTTAATTAAGTGATTTAAAAAGTAACACAATCGATGCAGCAGAACCAGAGTTATCGTCTTTTTTTATTCCACATAATTCTTCTTCCTTCTCAAAACCTGACGCCTACATTACCCACAATGCGACTCAAACCTTTTCAAACTTGTCTTCAGCCGCAACCGACGCTGACTCAGGTGACATCACTTGAGGAAATGTATCAGATATCATATCACACAGCTCCCTCTGCAGTCACAAAGGCTTTATACAATTTTTCCACATATGCAGTAGTAGGCCTACTTCCCAAGACCTAACTTTGATATGAAAATTGGTGGTGTTCCTCTTTTAACAATGGAGGTGAATGCTGTAGAATTTCATTTGTGCTCCCCAAAACAATGAAAACAATATTCAACAGCAATTTGTCTTTCCAGAGACAGCCTCCCGGTTACTCAGGATAATACCCAAACTGCAATGTCAACAGTTGTCGTGGTTTTGGGATGATAAATTGATAACTGGTAGAAAGTAGTTGTAGTAATATAAAAAGGGTTCACCGTTGATATCTCAGAACCTCTAAAACTTAAAGTATATGCACGACAAGATACCATCAGGACAAAGTGAGAAAATGAAAGAATATGAGCAGTATAATGCTCAGTAACTTACGTATTGCCTGGTCCACAGGCAGTTGGGCAGGTACTGGGAGTGCAGATCTCGGAAAGTGCACTAGAGAACAGATTTATATGCTTGAAAAACGCCACCGCTGAAAGAAATCAATAAGAAGAAAATTACGCTTTGCACATATTCCTGTTTTTTTTTTGCAGTGTGTGGTGGAGGATAAGGAACAGGAGTAAAGGGGAACAAAGAAAAGTCAGCTGTTTTTAATGGGGTCTACTCACTGTTGCTGGCAAGCCACTCTGCCTTGTCGACACCAGGTGGCAGCGCTGTGAGGGCAAACATGTCTGTGTGTGTGATCCGCTGGCACACATATTGCTGCTGCAGATATGGACGCTCCTCCAGATTATTGTTATTAATTCCCCTTGGGGGAAGACAGTGCAGAGTTAATAAAGCAGAGACAGAAAGAGAAAGATAGGGAGACAGAAAATATCGTTGTGTAAAACAGTCGATAGGTCAGTGGATTAATTACTCCTGCTGCTGTCAGTAGATAACACGTTTTACGCTCTCTGATGCTCTCTCATCTGTCCGCCCTCTGTGGCTGGCACACACACACACACACACACACACACACACACACACACACACATGCAAACACATACAAACAGTGCTGTAACTGCAGAGCTGAAAGTCCAATAAACCAGCAGTTAATTTAACGCTGGCAGTCAATTCAGAGCCAGAGTAATTACTGTTGATGAAGCTCACTGCTGCAGTGGTCAGTGCCACAAAGCAAATGACTGAAAGGACTAGCATTGTGCATGATAATATACATAGCTGAGTGCTGAGGCCTGCTGGCTTTCCTTCATCAGTTGATATACCTACTGATAAGCTACAGGAGGTGCTTTATAATCAGTCACACAGGACTGGCGGCTTGGGAACTTGTGATAAGTATAGAGTGCGAGTGTAGTGTTTGCAAATGCTAACAGGTACCTGAAAGTAAAACTTGGCAGCATGATTTGAATAAATGCAAACAGGGACAGTGAGGTGACGCAGGTACGTGTGTTGTGATGAGGATGAGCGCTTTACTCTGTGTGATAGCTAGAGAGTTTTTTTTTTAAGATGGCACTTTGGATTTAGGTGAATATTAACAAAGTGTAGTGGAATCAGGCAGCTGCCCTGTCCGCACACGGCAGCTGAGAGTTTACTCAGTGTGACCTTGTCTACTGTGATACTGTGACAAGGGAAACACACTGCTTCACTCTCCCTGATGTGTGTGTGTGTGTGTGTGTGTGTGTGTGTGTGTTAGTTAGTTAGTTTAATGGTCTACACAGCAGGTCTTTGTCCAAACTAAAGGTCACAGGAGTTAGAGAGGGAGGAATAGTGACAGAGAAGAATGTAAACAGCTGTACAAAAGGTAAAGTAGTGCAAACCCTAGCCTAACTTCTCTAATGTCCACAGGACCTCCTTTTGTTAACATCCTGTTCTGTTTCAGCTTTATGGTATTAACACATTTCATGCCTCTTGGCTACCAGTTGTCAGCACACAAACACAATGAACCCGGAGCTACTTGTGTAATGTTGTGTTTGTGTGTAAACACACTCCTCTGTGCTCTCTGCTCCTGGCCATCTGTTTACCTTTACCTCTGCTGTAAGGGTGAAAAAAAACACCTGGCTCTAAAAGATCCATGCTAAAGAAAACAGAAACTATGCTAAAAACACACACACAGTCTTTTTTCGTCTTGGTTTAAACTACTTCTCAACATGTGTTCCCGCTGTTAGAGAAATCCACCATTACTGATGCCATCAGACAAATATGTAACACACACACAAACACACACACACACACACACACACACACACACACACACACACACACACACACACACACACACACACACACACACACACACACACACACACACATATATATATTTATCTGAGGAGCATTCCTGAGTAAACCATGTGCAGCCAGCTTTCTAGGCATGTTTCCGCCACACTATCCATTACTATAACAACATCTTACTTTTCTGTACGTTAATTTGTTTTTTTCACAATAGTGGATAAAGGTGACTATGGAAAAATAGAACAGCAAATGCAAAACTTCTTTCCAGATAGGAAACTGAAACATGAGTATAAGTGTAAGGCTGATGAAGAGAGTTAAGAGAAAAGAAATACAACTTACAGTTTTTCACTGCTGATGTCAGAAGGATGAAGAGTCTTGCGGTCTTCATTCGTAGCCGAGGGGTAACTATGGCAACCCCCCATGGCGTAAAACTAAGAGCAGAGCTGTTGGTCGTGCCAGCCCCACTTTTCCATCCCAAACATAATAACCCACACACTCCTACACACTACAGGCAGCATATGGGAACAACTGCTCCAGCACAAACATCTCTCAGCTCACAAATGAATCCATGCAGCTGACAAACACATAACACAAAGTTTTCCAGAACACACAACAAAAGTAGTCGAGGAGTTGAGAATTGTCTTCTGTGCCTCTCCTTTCGCTCCAGTGTCAGTGAGTATATGTCTCCTTTGTCTGGAGTCCCACACCCCACAGGCTCCTCCTCTCTCAGCTCCGAGCAGACAGGCAGGTTTCTCCACAACCCATTAAAGTACACAACAACTCCGCCTTCTTCCCCCTTTCCACCCTCTGCCTACATACTCTCTTTTCCACATGTATGCACACTCTACAGAGAGAGCAGACAGGTGCAGCTGACAAACTAAAGGTTGTTGAAGTGGAAAGAGATAGAAAAGGAGTAAGGCCAGAGAGAAAGGAGTAGAAAGAGAAGCTGGAGCAGCAGCAGGTGTGTTCGGTATCTCTGCTCCACTTGTAAACTATAGAGGAATGTGATGACATACATGATATATCAGAGCCAAGGAATGCCAACACACCCTCAGTGAAAATGCAATGGTATATAGATAGTGATCCAAGCTGAAAACTGAATGTGAAGTGTATGAACACAAAAGAATTGTCTTCAGCTCCTCCCCCACTGTTACACAACTAATTTCAGCTCCCAGCACAGTCAGATTGATGTGACAGCTAGGTTTATGTTTGCACTGTGCGGAGATGGTGTAGCATTAATTGTCAGTGTGGCTCACAAGTATAGGAGTCAGTAAGGAGCGGGAGGAAACATAATCCACTAGCTCACCTGCCACTATAGTAAAAAATGTTTTGCTTTTAAGTCCTACTTTCGCTTTCTGTTTGTACTGTATGTGTGTGTGTGTGTTACAGCAGGCTGTTACTGTGAGACAAACACAGGCTCATGCTTCTTCTTGGTGTGACATATTTATTAGGTTCGTATTTGAATGTACAAGCTAAATTGACAACAGGAAACAGATACATTACTCTAAATGAAAAAAAAGAAAAGAAAAACAAAACCCCCACCAGCATCAGTCCACTTTACAAAAAGGCATTTCACAACATGACTGTCTTTTGCACTTGCACTTCCCTCCCGACACACATACTGTACACACACACACAAATGTAATCAGCTATGATGCTAGAAAGATTTAAACTTTGAAATGGCCTCAGTGTAAGGTAACATACAATGGGATGAAGTAACAATTTAACACCCATTGTCTCTCAATTAAAGTTTTGGGCATACACTGTATAATACAGCACATGCCCTACGAGGTGAATGAGGCTAATGTGCAAACTTAATGGCACTTAAAGATGACTGTATTGTACCTCATGCCATTATGCATAACATCACACCTTACCCGTAGCTACACTGCACACGCACTACACTCTCAAGGTGGACACACACACACACACACACACACACACACACACACACACACACACACACACACACACACACACACACACACACACACACACACACAAAGGGTCAGACGCAGTGCTTGGTTTGGTGAAAGACAGGATGACATATTCTGATCCTGTACATACCCTGACAGAAAAACAGCTCTGTTTTTCTCCTCTAACCCTGACTTAAACCAATGTTTACTCTCTGTGCAGCTCCACTTCAAACAGCTCAAAGTGCTGAACGGATAAAAGGAAAATATCTGTGATCTTAGATGAATCTTCAAAGTATTTCTTTGACATGCGTTATCCTCTCCTACTGCTGATAACTCCATCACGACTAAAAAAAACAAAAAAAAACAAACATGAGAGGAATCAAACAAAGACTGCTTTAGATACCCAAATCTAGACATGTGACACCATAGCAAGAAAGGAGGCTACTTCACAGATATGAAACCCAGTTGCAACACTGGTGGGAAGACACACTTTGGCAGAAAGCATTGAAGAAAAAGTATTCTAAAGTATCTACATAATTCACGCGTTCAAGTCAAACATTCCCACCTCTTTGAGTGGGGAATAATGTGGTGGCACTTGGCACCACCAAATACAAACCAAAAGTGCTTCTTGAAAAAGTGCTTTTAAAACAAATACAACAATCTATGTTTATTGTTCCATAGGCATATATGCAATTAAAGTCAACTCCTGCCCTGAGAAAGAGAGAGCTGAGGAGAAGGATAAAGTAAAGCATGACTGTCTGGCACATGCTAACTTAAAGGATAATTCTGGTTTATTACAACTTGGGTCTTGTTTTTGCCATGATTTCTATCCCTTATGTAAGATGATTATACTCAACAGTTGAATGTTAATAACATAAAGACCGAAGAGAGGCAATCAAACTGGTTTTAAACAAGCCAGTCAGATTATCTAAACCAATTTAATGTGAGGCAAACATGAATGTGTGCTCATCCAAATGTTGATAGTATGGCTCCCATGTACGATTATTTTCATTATTGATTAATCGGACGAGTATTGTACTGATTAAAACAATTCATCGTTTGGTCTAAAAAAAGGTCAGGAAATAGTAAAAAATATCCAGCCAAAAGTGATGCCATCAAATTCTTTATGTTTGATTAACAGTCCAAAGACATTGTTAATTATACATTAGACAAAAAAAGCTGCAAATTGAGAAAATGAAACAGTAGTTACAATAGTTACCTAATATTTTTGTGTCAATCAACTATTGGATTAATCAACTCTAGTTGATAATAATCCCTCATTACATGGGAAAGGTATGTGCACATACGTAATATGATAAAGCATATGAGTTGAAGCAGTAGTTCTGGTATTATTTTAATGTTCACCTTCGTTTTTTTCTTCCTAATAAGATTGGTTAGACTAGTATTTTGTTTAAAACTGATGAATGAAAAAAAAAGACCCAAATTCTAATAAACCGGTATGATCCTTTAAGTAAGTAATACAGAGGACACACCGCAGACTACCGACTCACATTCACGCACACTCCCAAACCTCTATGTAGGAAGCATGTAGCAAAGGAACAGGAACTGATGCTGGGGTATTAACCGAAACACAGACATCATTATTGCCTCATTTCAACAGTACAACACACACATACAATACACACGTTGCAACCTGCAAAACAACCGCCTTTCCATACATTGGATTTATTCCAAAAATAGATATAATGTTTATATATACTGTTTACATTTATATTACGTTTACATATTACCAAGAATAGCCACAACCTAATACAGGTTTAAATTTCACAAATATTACATTAAACAGCTCTGAGGGTGATATGAATTAGTATGTGCACATCAGTGTTTTTTTTGCATGTGTGTATACATGTGTGTATAGCACTGTGTGCGTGTAAGTGTGTGTGTGTGTGTGTGTGTGTGTGACACAGGTGTGCTTTCTTTGTATCTGCATACCTCTCCTTTGACCTGAAGATGCACGCTGTACCTCAGACAGAGCTTAAACACACACACACACACACACACACACACACACACACACACACACACACACGTCTACACACATGGATACAACAGCACACACACCTCTAAACTACCGGAATCAGAGGTTTGAGGAGGAAGTGACACATAATGCTCTATAATCTGATGCTCCAAATTAACAAAAAGAGAGCATTTATGTTCCACATGATCAAAGCAAAGAAATCTTACTTGGACTGAAAAATTATTCCAGTAGCATGTATGAAGAAAAGAAAAAAAAGCCACATTTTTAATCACTCACACATTTGCACTAATGAAATGTCTGCCTGGCATGTACATTGAAATGCTGAAGAGAAAATGGTGGCTAGCTTTGCAAGCATCTTGGCTTTTGTAATCTTGGCTGATTATTTGAATACAGTCTTATTTACTAAAGTGTAAACAGTCAAAAGCTCTAATAGAAAGAAAAAAAATCTCTGGACAGTGATTTAGTGCCCAGACATGCTTAAACAATCTGAAATTTGATGCTGAAGGTCAAATTTCAGACCTAGGTATTTGTCTTCTTGAAGTGCAACAGCTGGCACTCAAACTTTTAGTGTAACCTCTGCTCATCACAATAGGTAAGAGTGTCGTCACTCTCCTAAGTCCAATGGGAAAATCATACAGAATTTGGCTTTGGGGTCTGGTACGATGACATGTTCTTTAAAACACACATTCCTCTTTGAAGCGGTTCACTTGTAATTATGTCATGAAGGTGCAGGAGAGATCAATGTACCTATGTGTAGTTATGTGTTATCCAGCATTCATACTGTTAAGGGCTGTTTGACCTCAACACTGAGCATCTTCAATTCTTTGGACACAAAAAAGGGCATTGGAGGGCTGCTAACAGGAAGCAAAGGTGGCATTGCTGTGTGTTGAATGGACAGGTATGTAGCGCGTGTGTGTGTGTGTCTGTGTGTGTGTGTGTGCCTGTGCTGCATCGTTAAGCCGGTCCATTAACAGAGGGCTGCGTCTCTCTGTAAGGTAAAAAAAAAAAAATGAAACACAGGATAAAGAAAATTCAGACAAGTTTAATTTTATCTGCCAAGGTTTTTGAGATATTTGCCACTGAGACTTCTGACACCACCCAAATTCATTCTTGGGAGGTGTTTTACCAAGGATTTGAAGTATTTGTTTTTATATGGTGATCTCACACCTGCTTTATTCAGCTGTATACAAACACACACTTACTGTGTGACAGCAGCCGACTGCTTAGTTGGACTGGTGGTAGTTGGGTTGGGACAGTCTTCATGTTTCTTTTTCTTTTCGCTTTCTTTCTCATTGCCTTTCTTCTTGTCCTTGATGGAGAGTCCCTCTACCGGTAACTTATCTGCTTCGCTGCAAAAACAACAACAAATAAAGCTGTAACTAACTAGTGGGGTTAGCCAGGGATTGTCACCTTAACTCGTAAGGTGACACCTAACGTAAAGAACAAACTGCAGATGCTACTTTCTGCTATTGGCTAAATGTTACCATGGTTGTCTGCTTTCAGCTGTCCACACTGGCTATTACCAAGCCCAGTGGGTACAGCAGCATGTGAATCCACTCTTCTGTTACTGCCAAAATATAGCTAGCTGGGATTGGCCAAAATCAAAGTGAGTAGGGCACACATCTGCTAAGGTTTGTGCTCAGGTAGTTACTCTCAGATTCCAAGTAGGATCTATTTAATTGTATCATGCTTGTAGGTTTGTTAGTAACTTGCTAATGTGTTGATTTGTTAGAATGTTGATATGCTGGATTGGTAGCAACTTCTGTTCATAGCATGCTATCTGACATTCTGTTAGTAGTGTGGGTGCTCTGAAAGAAAACAAATCATATCAACTTTGGCTTTATTAATGTAATGAATGGGACAAGAATGATCTGTATCATAAAACCACAGTGAGTAGTTATTACACTGCCCTCATCTTTAAGTGTAATTTCATAAGATAACAGGCCACTGTTAAAATGCTGAGTGGACGTTTAATGCCGGAGGTCATCGTCTGGAATAAAGGATAAGCCTTGCATCCAAACAGAGGTAGGTTCTCTACAAGCCACCAGTTGTGGGTTAGTATATTTTTTTTGTGATGAATTAGGCTTGTCCCGAATTATGGCAAGGAATTGTTATATCACATCCTGTTAAATGCAACGAGCAAACGAAAACATGTGGCACATCTGTGCTTATGATGGCCCTTTAAATCCTTTTACAATTTCAGGAACGCATTCCGCACTCCATAGCAAAGGACCTCAAGCACAACATACCGTCTGACTGCTGGTCTGAACACTCTGGAGTCAAGGGGAGATGAGAAAGGAGGAAACAGA
The DNA here is from genome assembly GCF_010015445.1 of Perca fluviatilis. Classification (NCBI taxonomy): domain Eukaryota; kingdom Metazoa; phylum Chordata; class Actinopteri; order Perciformes; family Percidae; genus Perca; species Perca fluviatilis. The sequence continues at coordinate 15,068,553 of NC_053119.1, read as the reverse complement.
CAGGAGGAGGGCAATATCAGAAGAAAAACAGAGAGGTGGAGGTAAAATTGTGGGGGGGGAAGGTTTTGTGGGTGGTAAAGGGGAAGAAGGGCTCTATAAAAGCACTTACAACACTACAATAGGAGAAGGGGGACACGCTGAACCAATCAAGACAGAGCAGCTGCACATCATTTGTATGTGAGCGTGTCTACCTGCTGAAGACTGCCCTTTCATTTTTTGCGTCCACTGTGAGCCGAATTGTCTCCTTGCCAGCCCCCGTGGTGATGGTCTCTTTGGTGACCGTCTCGCCTGTTGCAGACTTTTTCTTTCCTTCTTCCTCATCGCTCTCTGAGCTGCTGGAGGAAGAGCTGTCTGATGCCACCAGTGGAGCTTTTCTCGCCACACACACACTCCACACACATGCTGCGGAGAGCGAGGGAGAAGAAATCATCTGACCTGAACGTGGATGTACGCTCATTTCCCTGGAGGTCAACTCATCTCAGAGGTAAGAGATTAAAAGGCAGTAGTAATGACCTGCCAAATGCATATACTGTAGGCTTGGGTCATATGACTCTATGAGCCTTACGGTCACATCACTTTACCTCAGCAGTTGGCCAACTAAAAGATTTTTGTGTTCTAATTCAGAGGAAATAAATTTGTTCCGAAATTGTGACTTTTCACGAATGGTGATTTTTGATTAAAGAGTAAACTTACTTTACTTACTACTGTTTGACTGTTTATCCTTTTCTTATATTAATTTTAATAAAAGAATAAAAAGTTAATTGTGGTATAAAGTCTGTATTTGCAATTAATTAAAAAGTTAAAAAATAAACATGTGACGGAGTTTTTTTATTAAAGCCCATTGACTATGTAGTTGAATCTGCCATGCAGCAGCAACTTACGGTTCTGGTTTGATTTGGTATTGCCAGATCCGCTGAGCTCCGAGTCCACAGGAGAGCTGCATCTGGGGCCTGTTTCAGAGCTGGGGACATAAGTCACACAAATAAGAAAACCTGCAGAAAACCCAGCACAGTTATTAAACTACAGACACACAGCCATTGTAATTTAAGGGTGAATTTGTCCCCGTTATAGTGTGTCTATGGTTGCCTGTGCAAAAAAGTTTAAAGTGCCCATATTATGAAAATAAAAAATCACTTTTTCTGGGATTTGGGGTGTTATTTTGTGTCTCTGGTGCTTCCACACGCATACAAACTTGGAAAAAAAAAACATCCATGCTGTTTTGAGTGAGATACGGGTTTCTGAATGTAACCTGCCTTCAGTCTCCAGGTGAGCTGTTCACGAAGGGGCTAACCGCAGCATGCTAGCTCGTTCTCAATGGCAAAACACTGCTACAACACACACTAGTTCACCATAATCTACAAAAGAACTACTTACATGTCCCTGTTCTGCAGGTATTCCACGCAAAGTTGGAAGTGCGCCCTCGTTTAGAAGTCTCCCGGCTAATCCTACCTTGTAACTGACCGAAGTTGTTTAAACAGCTAGCTAGCTGGTATGATCCTTACCTAGCTACTGCGCATGTGCGACTGCCAACAAAGATGTTACAGTAGTGAGATGTCTCACTCTGTAGCTAAAACAGAGACCTGAACACAGGGTGAAAAGAGGAGCTGCAGCAATGTGCAGTGCAACAAAAATATGGTGTTTTTTGAAAATTAAACCATTTAAACCTATTCTGGTACAACCTCAAAATACAATTATGAACCTGAAAATGAGCATAACATGGGCGCTTTAATTCTTTAACAAAAAACAACAACTACAGGAATGCTTTTGGGGACAATGGGTACAACCAAGGTTTGAAAGTTCTATGTGTTTAACTTTAAGCTGCAAATAAATGCCAGATAATTATGCAAACTTGCATTAAGCTTTAAGATGCAATTTCCCAAATAAGCGCCTCATGTTTAGACCACAATCAGACTCACCAACAGAAAGGCTGGAAGTCAGTGAACTTGGCCCATCCTTTCTCCTCTGCCTCTGTGGCAGCTGGTTGGGAGGCTGGAGTGTCCCAGGCAGAAAAGCCCACTCCTGGTGCAGGAGCCTTTGAGTTCACCTCCCCGAAGTCTGCTATCCAGCCAGTGCCTGAGTGTGAAAAGCACCACACACATGCTTAAAACCTGCTTTAGCCCTAACATATAGGGCAAAACAATTATGCATTACTGTAGAATATAATATGTCTCACTCTTTGTTGCCTCAGTCTGGCCCTGGTTTGAGAAAGGATCCAGGTCATCTTTAGGATCCTCTCCTTCCTCAGAGTCTGAGTCTGCTGCTCTGTCAGACGCCTCAGTGCCAGAAGCTGCTGTCATATCACAATCTTTACTGGCTGCTGGGCTCTGGGATGATCGTGACCCACCAAACCTTGAATCAAACAAAACGTTTTAGTACGTTTGGTTGAGCAAGGGCAATTGATTACATTATTCCCAACCTCAAGCATAGTGCTGAAATAAAATCCAGAGCATTTATAGCATCTGTATTTACTGTTGTGTGCCTACCTGTTACGGGACTTGGTTTGTGTTGCAAAGTTGATCTCTTTCTCCTCCCAAATGTCCTCTTCATCATCATCAAAGGGATGAATCCTCTCCTTGGAACAGGCCTCAAACACAGCTGTATTAGCCTGCAAGTGGACATATAAAATGTGTCAAGTTTAATCAGTGTACACTGACATTCCTAATGCTGCATGACACATGCTAAGATTAAGTTGAAACCTGAATTATGTGGTTGTTTTAATTATTTTCTTATGGTTCCTAGTTAACAAACACATGTACAGCCCCAAAGCATTACAGAAATACTGCATAAAACAAATTAGCAAATAAATTTGTGTAAATAATCTAAATAAACTCACAGTGTCCTGGCCTGCATCGATATTGATATTGATCTCTGCAATTCGGTCAAACGTTGCCCTGCCACAGCAGTAGAAATCACTCAATTGACACACAATAACAATAGTTCACTTCACTGTCATACAGAGAGGAATGTCAGTTCATTTACCCAATGCTGTCATCATGATCAGTAAACTCCTCATCGTTAAAGCCAAACTGATCCACAAAGTTAGCTGTCATCTGCTGGATCTGGTAGTCTGAAAAGGCCTAAAACACATTTGAATTAGATTACCATTTCTGATAACAGAAGCCCTCAATATTGTGTGTGTGTGTGTGTGTGTGTGTGTGTCTGCTTTTGTATGTGTACCTGCTGTAGTGTCAGCTCTTTAGGGAAGGGGCTCTCCATATCATCCTCTGAGGAAGGGCGTGGATTTCCAGTGCCAATCTGGACATGGAAAAACCATCGCAAAGGAAGTTTGAGTGCTGGCGTATAACAAACAACTATTATATAATGTAGATGAGCATGTGTGTGTGTTTACCAGGTCTATGGTGTTCTTCCTATTAGTCTCTGACAGGGTCTGGTCTACAAAGGTTTCCCAGCGCCCTCTGTAGTCCTCTGGTAGCTCTACATTAAAAAAACAAAAAACAGCAGCATTAAGTAATATTTCAGTTGAGTGGCAATTGGGTAAATTCCTTCTTTCACATAGGAATGTGAATTCACATGTCCACACACACCTGTGATGAGGCTACTAATCTGTGTGTGAACCGGGCCCTTCTCCAGGTTGTGGACTACTGTGTTGGCAATCCTGGTCAGATGTCCCATGTACCCTCTTCTCATACCACCTTCTGACCTGAAAAAGAAGTACCACACTTACCCCATAGGCTATACTGTAGTCTGTTATCAAAAACAACAGCATGCCATTAAGTTCCTTACTGTATTTTATCATTCTCTTCCCAAGCCTCCAGAATCCTCTGGACAAGGTGGCAGTGCTGGAACAACTTTAGGGAGAGAAAAATAGAGTCAATCAATTGTTTTAATTCAGAAAGAACCACCGCAGTGGCTTTTCCGGTAGATTCAATGTCATTTAAGCCTCTTGCTTCAGACACAAACAGAGACACCTACATGAGTCACCATTAGATTGTGTGCAGAGTTTTCAGGGCTGGCTGAAGGTTCAGAAAGGGTATCAGTCAAAGCCTGCTCTTGTGAAGCATCTTGATGAGGCTTGACATTTTCCTGCGATCCCAAGCCAGGCTGAAGTCTCATTTCATGTGCACAGGGCCGGAGGATGGCAGCAACACAGAGCTCCACTTGGAGGTGCAGAAAGTTGTTCCATATATACTTGAAGAACAAGTCCTGAAAAAAAGGCATATATATTGGGACATTTAAAATGTATCACTTTCTCAACATTGTGCTCTGAAAATGCAGCACGTTTTGCTCATCTCACCAGTAGCAGGTCCATTGTATTGAGTCGGCAGAGTTCCTGTGCTACGACCGCGTGGCTAGCAGAGCTGGTATACAGCAGAGAGGCCACCAGTCTGGCTACGTGAAGACGCGTGTTCCCTAATGGTTCCTCCAGCACACCGAGAGTAGTCAGCATGGGATTTCGCTAAAAGTAAGACAGATGGAGGGCATAGAGGAATTGGGAAAACAGTCTGAAGGTTCAGCAGAGTTTTGTAATACAGGTGATTCTACTGCACAACAAATAATATCTAAATGGCAAAGAATCAAACATAACTATTGAATAATGGGGTTGCCGCAGAGAAAAAATAAGAACATGCTTGATATTTATAGTATGTTCTCACTCTCTGCAAGTGAAAGAGCTTTCCCTTATGAGTTTTGGTGTGGGACAAGCCTTTGATTAATGTTTGATGCTTTCCATATTGCCTGGGACTAGCACCTGGATGAGTTATACTGCTGTGCAGGGAATCTCTGATATTTCTATTGATAACTATCATTAATGTGTAGCATGTTATCTCATACTACAAGAGATAATATTAAGGACCTATAGATGATTATATATATTTATTTACGTACCTTGGGTGGCTTCAGAAGCAGCTGGTGGAAGTGTATCAGGTGTGGTTGGATGGCCAACAAAATGCTGCTGTTAACAGTGTAACTTTTCTCAAATCCCTGAGCATCCATAACACCATCCACCCTGTCATAAAAACAGTCCCAACACATCAAAACAGGAAACAGATGGATAGAACATGTAATAAATGGTCACACAAGAGAGATGTGACTATCTTCACCAGGATAGGGGTCAAATGAAAAACCATTAGCGATCCTCACAAATTAAGACTAGGTAGTATTATTTATAGACAGTTTAAAATTGCTTTAAAGTCTCACACTCACACAGGCCTCCTGATTTCCAGTAATGTGAGAAGAACTTGAATTCCATTGATGATACAGCTCTCAGTACTATCTGCTGAGAACATATTCTGCAGCAACTGCTCCACACACTCTTGCCTGTGAAACACAATGGAGTATGTGATTGCCTCCACATCCTGTAAAGAGAAGTGCGAACATGTGTATGTGTGTGTGTGTGTGTGTGTGTGTGTGTGTGTGTGTGTTTGTTTGTGTGTCTGTCTGTCTGACTTACGACTCCAGCACATTCAGCAAAGGGTCAGGCTGTGAAATCTCTTGGAGCTGATTGGCCTGGTCTCGGCTTAGACGAATGATGTCACACAATGTCTGAGATGCATTGGACTGCCTCTGTAAGAGAAGAAAAAAAATACAGACATGAACATTCAGTCCTGTAAATTTTCTATTCAGTCTGAGTGCTAGTGATAGTATGTTTTAGCACAGAAATGCGTTACTCATTAATATAAGAAATGCTCGTCTACCTCTTCATCTCTTTCAGGGTGAATGAGCTCTACGAGTCTCTGGGCCAGCTTCTCTTCATTCAGCCACTGTTGAGAAAATGCACATTATAACTGCAAACAATATCAGTTTGTTTTGTGTAAAAGTATGAATGTGGGTCCATTTGTCTCATACAATAAGTGTCTCAAGCCGAAGAGGGGGTGGCTCCACACAGCTGATAAGTCTTAGGAGCACATCCATCATGGCTGATGTATCAATATGCTTCAGGACCAAGGAAAGGAAGCCATCCTTCTGTCGCAGAAAACTAATCACCTGAACACAACAGAGAGCAGAGGAAACACCATGACACAAAAATGATACAAAACTGAAAATAGGTGTCCAGACTTAAATCAAGAAAAGGACATGGACAGGAACCTAGCTGTCAAAGATTTTCATTGGGATTATTTCTTGGATAGAAAAAAAATGATCGTGAGTTGTTTCTGCAAAGAGTATCATGGACCAAAGTGATGGTCAAGATTATGAAGGGCACCAGAAACATAAATATCCATTCAGAATGTCACAGCTTTTGGGACAGTTTTCAAGATATGTTGCTCTGGACCAACCAGCTGAAGAGAAATGAAACTTTATAGCTATCTTGGCTGAGAGTTATTCCCAGTGTGAGCAGTTTCCATTATCTTGCTGTAAGCACAACTCAGACTTCATGAATTAAATCACGACAACACAATAACACAGCTGGCATCGTCTCCAAGTATGCCCTTTGATTAAGCTGTGTGCGAGTGTTCGTGAGTCGGTGTGTGTTACCTGCTCAGTCTTCCGTGTGATGAGGTTCCCAATTGTCTTGCTAAAGAAAGATGCCAGGAGGGGGTTAAGTGGGGATGGCTGCTCCAGGAAGGCATACAGAGTTTCCAGCAGAGGCTCCTCATTACCCAGCTTATCATTGATCACTCCCACGTCACATGTCAACAGCTCACATGCTATATTGGGATACCTGTAATTAATGAAGAAAACACACCTGGCCGTAAAACCAAGCACAAACAAAACTAATTCTTACTTTCTACCTTAGTAGTGCGAAAGTAAAAAACAGGAGCAGGAGTGTCCTGCTTTTCACAGCTTGATAGGCCAAAGGGCCAATTAAGTAGTTTTACATTTAAAATTCATTATCAATAGTTTGGTTAAATGGTTGCATCAAAAATTTGATTTCACAAATCTGAGCCCACTGAAGCTCTCATCTTTACTACAAAATGGCAGGTAAGAGATATGATGTAGTGCAGCACCAGCAAAAACACATCTTTCCCTGGATACAATATACTACATCAGCACATTCTACACAACCACCTACTTGAAGCGCTTTGTCTCCTCTACACCAGCAGGGGGCTCTGTAGTAATCATACGGACCAGGTCCAGCATGCACTGGTTCTGGCACAGGAACAGGAGAAGTCTACAAATCCATAATGATGAAGAAAAAAGCACCAGTTAGCACCAGCAGGAATAACTGAAAATTAATAATATGTAATAATATCATGTGCTGCAGATATGCTTAAGCTAACAATAAACAGACCTCCTGTTCTGGGCCTTGCACTCCTGCAACACATCTTCCTCATTCATGAGCTCAATGAGCGTGACATCCTCCTTGTCCAGTAAAGCCTCCAGGTGAGAAGATGTATGTAAGTCAAACTTCCAAAACATGGCTGACGTCACCAACACTTACACTTAGCTGTTAACAAAAAGAGAATGTGGCATGGTCACTATCATGACCGTGTAGCAAACATGTACAAGTTAATGACAATTTTCAATTGTGTGCTGAACATCAATTCATTTTGTGATACAATATGAATGTATGCTCTTACATTTGGACAAGGAGTAGGATCCTCAGTCAGACTTTGCTAAACAGCCATTTGTCTTACTGACATTGCATGCCCTGGACATCAATCAGCATCGGCAAATTCACACAATGAAAACACAAACACACCCACTTCATTCATACTAACAACAGACACACAAACCCAGGAGAGATTGGCTTCAATCTGGTAATGAGAAAATAAGAAATAACAAATGTTACAGAATCATTTCCAGGAAGACTTACTCTGCCTTCCTTAGAGCCAGAAGAGGAGTTAAAGTCAGCACAAGTGCAGAGACTAGGCTTGCACTCCTCTCTGGAGAGAGCAGGAAGCAATGCATCTGTAACTGAGTTAGTGCAGCACATCTGTGTATTGACATTACCCAGCCTGCTTTGAGAATGGCCTCACACATACAGTTACATCAGCAAGTAATGACTGGAGTGAAAATAACATTGAACAAAACAAACCCTCTGCAGGAAGACACTTAACAGTGTGCAATATGAATACTTTGTAAACTGCTGTTTACATAAAACAAATTTATCACATAGTGAATTGGGTGAAGACTATTGAGTCTTGCATTAGCTGACATCTGTTCATACAAAGTGCAAACTTAAGACAAGGTGTTTTTGGGGATAATGACAGTTGACCACTGTTTAAGGCAGACAGGAGTTATCACTGGTCAATGGCTTTAAGGGAGGGTTCTTCGCCTTACATCCCCCTGAACCAAAGCAGACCACAGATACAGTAAAGCATCAATTTAACTAAAATTGGCCTATGATTCAGACCATCATCCATTGGATTAAACAGTTGATTATCATGATAAACATGCTGCTTATCCAGCATGTGTTTGTCTAAATTGTGAGAAAGGCCCTGAATGAAAATGGATATGATCTCGGATACAGCAAAGTCAGCATTCACACACTAGAAGGTGTAATATAAATAAATGTGGGTTGAACATAACTTGCTCATTTCCAAGCACCATTTTAATGTATTGCATAACAATAACGATCTCTGAGTATGCTGCCCTAGTGTACCCATATCTTCAATAAACATGGTAAAGCTAAACAAAACAAACAGCTGTTTGTCTGTTTAAGCTCATTATTTCCCCACAGCTAGATAAGGATTTTAAATTCCATACAACAGCACAACAGTCAGCTCTGAGACAGGCCTTTCTAGCGTCCTAAGATCAGCTGGTAGCGGTTACTGTTAGCTAGCAACATGTATTAGTTATAACAGAGTAACAACTATATCAGCGTGAAGTAAGGTTACTTATCTTATCCAGACAGGTATCTTAACTTCACGCTAAATTAGTTTGACGTTACCTCCTGTTACCAGTGCGTTTTACAGCGTTTAACGATGTTTAACGAACGGTGCATTGCACTTACCTTGCATGCAGGTCATTAACCAGCCCGCTAGCAATGTCTTCATCATGTTTCTAACGTTACCTAACTATTTTCAATACTGTACCGGTGACAAACGATGTTTATATTAGCTATATCAAAAGCTATCCTTGGTCCGTTATTTATCACGGCTGCGTGGCTAGGTGGGACGATGATTCAGACCTAACGTTAGCAGTAAGTTACCGTCTTTCCGACCACTTGACAGAGATGCAGCTCGCACAGGGTTTACGTTAGTTCACATATGTTTTTCTCCCAAAAGACAAGCGACTGTTACCTTTTATCCATCATTCCTATCGGTCGTCATCTACAAGCTGAACGGCAACTCGGCGACTTTGGCTGTCAGGTCATCCGGAGGCCCATAGCTGGCTATGAAGTGCGTTGTTAGCTGGAAGATGCTACCCTTCCCCGGTTGCAATCTCATTTACACACTGCCGTCGCACGGTGGATGCCTGCCGAGCGGCTGTGTTGAACTACAGTATGGTGTGTTGACACTGTCCAAATTACACTTCAGCAGGCAGTCAACAAAAAATCTGTCAGATTTGGAAATCAAAATGGCGGATACTTTAAACGTAATCAAAAGTTCAGCTGTCCATCAACTGTGTTTATTTTTTCATAGTGTGCTTAATCAAATGTAATTTTGTTTATTTTAAATTGTTTAATAACTGTTAGGTGTTTATATTAGATATGTTATATATGTGATGATTACATTGTCCCATTCTTGTTTTGTAATATTAATGTTCTTGATTTTTTGTGTGTTTATAACCAGGCCTTATTTATTTGCGGTCAGACTGAAAAAATGCTGTCAGGAGCTGGGTGGTACAGCATCAAGTAGACTGATGCAGTAACATATTCAGATTTATTTCAGCATTATTTTATCATATGTGCACCTGCACTGTGGAGGTATCACATAATACCGGGCAAAAACCAAAGCAGAGCCCATGTACTTTGTCTCCATATAGGTCAGTGGTGGAAGAAGTATTCAGATAATTTTCTTGAGTAAAAGAAGAAATCCCACAATGTATAAATACTGCATCGCAAGTTAAAGGCAATAAGTGCAACAAAATGCACTTAAAGTAGGTTTATCAAAACTAAAAGTTCTCATTTTGCAGAACACCCCCTGTAAGAGTTATATTATTATAATTTTGGATCATTATTATGCCTAGCCGTATTTCAATATTGTTGGTTGAAGTGTATCTCATTTCAATTGCTTTAGCCTATACGTTTGGATAGGGTAATCTAAAATAATGAACAATATTTTATAAATTGATATACATGTTTGGTATGCAAATGATTAATATGAAAAGTAACTACAGACTATAGCTGTAAAATATGTTGTGGAATAAAAAGTGTAATATTTCCCTCTGAATTGTAGTGGAGTAGCCTAGTATAAAGTCGCATAAAATGGAAATACTGTAATGTACAAGTAGCCTACTTCTATTTTAGCCTACTTAAGAATAGTACTTGAGTAAAGGTAGGCTACGTTACTTCCCACTACTACTGTAGGCTTATGTAGTTCCTTAGCCCTTAAGTATCTGCCGAAAAGTGTTAATCCCTACAAATGTGCTATTTGAAAAATCTGATGCAGTATACCCAACAGGAGACATTACCTTTGACAGCTGCAAGTTTATTGACTCAAATTCCCCTCAGGGTTAAGTTGCTATATTCTGGTATAGAACAAGCAGAAAACAGGGGCTTTATGGTTGTGATGCACCGTAAGAGTCTGACTGAACCCAGATATAACCAAAATTGGGCCACCATTTTCTAAAGGAAAATCTCCAGTGAATTTAGACAATTTATTTCATTGCTCTCTATGGAGTGGGCTTTCCGATTTATCTACCTCAGTTACATTTTGCTCTTCTCCATATGGAAACTCCAAGATTTGGGGATATATTTTTAAAAAGCCAAATTCACTCATAGTGAACTTTAACTCTGACATTTTTACTGCCACTGACATTCTTTTCACTCTGACATTGCTCCATTAATGCATGCATAGGTCCTGTTTGTGCATATGTGTGTATTTCGGGCCTGTGTGTAATGTGTAAACCTATTTCGAGTTTAAAAATGTAATTTCACCCCTGGGGATATAAAGTCTTCTTCTTCTTAAACTTAAACTTCTTAAGCTCCTGATTGCCTTTCTCTCACACACGTCCCCATGTTGTCTAGATACAAACGCAAATTTCTGGCGGTCAGAAGACAAATTTGAATATAGGTTTGTAGCAGGTGTTTTTCTGCATGCATTCTATTCATCCAGTCTAAGTAAATATAACGTTACAGCCATTTCAACCTAATGTTGGAACTCGCATTTTAACATACAGCGTTAATATCAGTAATAATTAAAAGTGCCGTATTGAAAATTATACATTCAACGCAAATACATAAGCCCTGTTAGTGTTACTGTTTTGGAATAAGAGGGTTGCTGTTTTGTGGCAACTGTTTGCGAGTGGGTGTTTGTGTCGCAAGATCTGGCAACCCTGGACAGTCACAGCCGGTGATTGTTGCCTCGTTCAGCTGAACCTCCGCAGAAAGTCTTTCTGTGTAGCCGCCGGTTAGCATCATGGCGAACGTTGTGGACACTAAGCTATACGACATCCTCGGGGTTTCACCGTCTGCCTCTGAAAATGAACTAAAAAAGGTAGGTAAATTACCCTTTCAAACGAAAAGGAAATGTGTTTAGTAAGAACACATAAAAAAGGAGAGGCCACCAGTGAAATTTGGCCTAGAAACAAGCTAACGTGAACGCTAGCTGAGGATTCTCAGCAGCAGCTTGCTAGCCTAACGTTAGCCAGTAAGATAAGCGAGCGAGATAACTAGCTATTCAGTAGCTACTTCATGGCGACGACGTTTTTGAAGATAATTAAAGCCATTCATTTGTCTTTGTGAAAAATCGGCAACGATTGGGATTTTCATCGTTTCTACCGTTAGCTAGCTAGCTAGCTAGCTACATAAATTCGAAGGATGGAGAAATACACTGGTGACCACGAGTGTAACGTTAATAGCTTGCCGGCTAATGACGTTAGATGATACATTCCAGCAAATAGTCTCTACCAATTCGCGCAGTAAAGAAGCAAGTTTCGACTAAACAGCTTAACGTTAGCTACATGGAAACAAATAACTTAACCCAAAAAACAAACCCGCTTGTGTTTTCCCTGCTTGTGTGTAGCATCTGGTAATGCTAAACTTGGCATGAAATTAATCTTTACGTTATGAGTTACATTAACAGATAAACTTGTGTGGTGGTGCGGTAGTTCGTAAACGTTAATATCACTCGTCGTGTAGCTACTTAGCCAATATGTAGCTAACGTTACGTCTCTGTGTAACGTTACCCCAAACTCCATTCAAACACCAGGCAGTTTATGGGAATGTTTATGATCAACAAACCATACGGCCCTTGTCAAACATCACTTAAGACATTTTACCATGTTTGTGACCCCCTGTATATTCGTCTTATATTCTGTGACACCAAATTAACGAGAGTTAATGTAGCGAACGGACAATCGTTACCCCAGCTGTTTTTCCTACCAAAACGACGACGTTGTGAGTCACCTACACCTACATTTTTTAATGTCTTTATTTTGAAGAGCTTTTAGATTTGTGTTAGTGGATTTGGCAGAAGAGCATGACAGTTATTTAACGTACAGCAGGTAAACCCAAAAGATGAAGATTTTCGGATGTAGTTTTGTTGACGCCTTCTTCACGCTTGAGTATTGTGTCTGATGTGTCAAAGGCAGCGATGCTCTTGCTATAGTGTCCTGATGTGTTTGACAGCAGACACTTAGTGATAAGCTAGCAGAGCTATTTGACACAGTATGCAAACACAGCTTGGTTCACTTTTGATTTTTGGTTTATTACAGGCCTACCGCAAATTGGCCAAAGAGTACCATCCTGACAAGAACCCAGATGCTGGAGACAAGGTATGATGCACCAAAGCATGTCATGGTTAACCGCAGCAACATGATAGTTAGCAACAGCGCTAACAGCAGCTCATAATTCAACAATTGGGACCAGGAAATTATGTCAACTTAGTTTATCATGATCACACAACCCAACTCTTTGATAATTAAGACCAGGTAAAGATCAGAGTACAGAATATAAAATGGCAAAATGCGCATATGTGTTTGATTTGTACTGCTGTATGACTTAATTTCTCAGATTCTGCAAGAATGTGACACAAGAGACTAGACTGTCATTTTTATTTATTTTTTACTTTGTAACGGGCTCATCAAAGACAAAACTTGTTGGCCTTTTTTATGTGATGTACTGATTTTGTTTGTCTCCCACACTGTGTCAAGCTTTCTGAATGTTCCTTTTTTCTTATTTTCCAGTTTAAAGAGATCAGTTTCGCATATGAGGTACTGACAAATCCAGAAAAGAAGGAGCTTTATGATCGCTATGGAGAACAGGGGCTACGGGAGGGAGGAGGCGGCGGCCCTGGCATGGACGATATCTTCTCTCATATTTTTGGCGGAGGACTGTTTGGGTTCATGGGGGGGCAGGGCAGAGGACGCAATGGAGGCAGGAGGAGAGGAGATGATATGGTACACCCCTTGAAGTAAGTTTTACATACATACAGTTTGGGTGGTTCAAATATAATGTGTTGTTGCACACGTCTCATAACTCTTTTGTCACACAGAGTTTCTCTTGAAGACCTCTACAATGGCAAAACCACCAAACTGCAGCTCAGTAAGAATGTGCTCTGTGCTGCCTGTAATGGGTGAGTTTGCATTGAATATCTCACTTTAATCGTTTAAAAAAAACCTGACGGAAGATGGTATGTAATTGCAGTAATTTTGTTTCAATAGAAATCTCTGTTAACAAGGCTGATGCCTCTTTGTTTGCCTTTTAGTCAGGGGGGTAAGGCAGGAGCAGTGCAGAAGTGTGTGGCATGCAGAGGACGAGGTATGAGAATCATGATTAGACAACTGGCCCCTGGGATGGTTCAACAGATGCAGTCAGTCTGCACAGACTGCAATGGAGAGGGTAATATGTCCGAAATCGCCCATTCTCTGACAGTGCTTTTTAAAGACACGGGTATTGTACAATAATGAGCACAACAGCACTCTGAATATGTCCAATCTCTGTATGTGTGCTTGTGCAGGTGAGGTGATAAATGAGAAGGACCGCTGCAGAAAGTGTGAGGGTCATAAGGTGAGTAAGGAGACTAAGCTTCTGGAGGTGCATGTGGACAAAGGCATGAGACATGGACAGAAGATCACATTCTCTGGGGAAGCTGACCAAGCACCAGGCGTCGAACCAGGAGATATAGTCCTTGTGCTGCAAGAGAAAGAACATGAGGTAAAAAAACAATTGGCTTCTGATGTTGATTGTTTAGCTGTATTTATTGTTATCATGGCTAAGAAGATTATCATTTTCATTAAGGGGATGTTTGTACATTTATTTGACAATTTTTTTTGGAATTTCAATCTAAATCAGGAATTCCGCCGTGATGGCAGTGACCTTCACATGGTCCAACGTATCGGCCTGGTTGAGGCTCTGTGTGGCTTCCAGATGACGGTTGCACACCTTGATGGACGTCAGTTGCTTGTCAAATATCCACCTGGCAAGGTCATCGAGCCAGGTAAACATGTCTTCATACCACATATGTTGATTTTATCTCTTTCATGACATTCCTGCTTTTTTTTGCTCTGGTGGACATTCTAATGTGCAAAAGATGATTGCTCTTATATTTACTGGTTACTGCATCTATTAAGGTTTTTTTCTTTTTTTTTGTTTTGTTATTGTAGCACACCATAACATGCCAAAAGCAAAGTGATTTTCATATTTAAAGTATAGTTGCCTGACAATTCTGTTAGCTTATGTAACAACATGTAGTACATATCTTGTAAATTGCAAGGTCAAAGATTCTTATTGCACCTTTACAGTACACCCTTTTGTTGGTGTGTTTGTGTGACAGGTTCTATTCGAATGGTGAAGGGAGAGGGAATGCCTCAGTACAGAAACCCATTTGAGAAGGGAGACCTTTATGTCAAATTTGACGTCCAGTTTCCTGAAAACAACTGGATTAGCCCTGAAAAACTGAATGTGAGTCGAAATCTTCAAAAATCCTGACTTGGCCAGTTTTAACTCTATTAAGCTGAATGATTGTGGTGTCATGACGTCTTCTCTTTAATTCAATTCTAATTTTTATTTTTTAGGAACTCGAGTGCTTGCTGCCTGCTCGTGCTGAGAATCCTGTTATTGCAGCCGATGCAGAGGAAGTTGACCTGACAGAATTTGACAAGAGTCAAGGGTCAGGTAGTGGAGCCAGGAGAGAGGCCTACAATGATAGTTCTGATGAGGAAGGGGGCCATCATGGCCCAGGGGTGCAGTGCGCACACCAATAGAAAGACTCATTCATTAAGACATGTACACACATAAACGCATAAATACATGAACATCCCTTGAGTCCCATTGCTAACACCATTCAAGACTTGACGCACATACATGCAGATTTCTCTCCTTTCATGATTCGCATGAAAAAGAGATATACACAAATACATATACACGTTAATCCACCCTTCTCAGTTCCATGGTGCCCATAAGTCATAGAAATGCTGGACGTTTGATGACCATTTTGTGTTTATGGACAGTAGTGCTCATCAAAGCCTCCAGCAAGAAGGTTCGCTGAATGAACTTGACTCGGACCGCCCTGTTTTCATCCAAGGCTTTTACCTTTCACTGTGGGAAACAGCCGTCTAGTGTATAAAATGCAAATATTGTTGACTATCTTGTATAAGGTGTAGTTTAGTCTATCACACACACGCGCATGCTGCTTTCTTGCTGAAGCTCTTGCACATGTAGATCCAGGGTCCGGACAGGACACTACAGAGAAATCTGACACCACGCCCGTTTAAATTTCAGTGTGTCACTGCTATCAAAGTGCCCTGCTTTCATAAGAGCTGACCAGATTACAGCCCTAAAAGTGTGTCCTCTGCACAGCCTGCTGAGAACCGCACGTTTAAACCACCTCATCCTCTAAGACAAACCGGCATATTTTGAAAAGCGGACTTTTTCAGTTTAGTCCCCAGTTGGCCCATTGCTGAAATTATAAAACCCTGAGTAAAGCACCTGTCAGCCAGGCGCCATATTTTCTTAGTTTGGAATTCAAACTTGTTTGTCTTTGTTGATTTGAATGTTAGTGTGTTCGAGACCACAGAACTTGAACCTAAGTTGTGTTCATTTGATTTGAGGACACACCTTGTGTACGTTGTATGTGTATAATGCAGTGGCTCAGTGTGTGTGAGCTGCTGTAGAATGTCCTGGCTTATTAGAGTGAAAGGTATTCCTGCTTTGTGTTGGACTGCAGTGTAAGTAGACAATTTAAGATGAAAAAACAATGTTTATTTGCTGAGAATCTCTCCCATGTAGACATTTCCCTCTACTCACCAGGACTGAGAGATCCTCCTCTCCTGCAGGAAAACCGCTGGGCCCACACCAAACTTCTGTATTATACATATCTCCCCATCGTAGAGTTGTTAGACAAACTTATATACTTTGACATGTTACAATATTCCCATCACCATAGACCTGTAAATAAATATAGCCCCAGTCCATAGGTGCATTCAAAGTCTACAGCAGTGTCCTTCGTCTCCTCGCATTATTTCTTACACAAGTATTGGCCAACAGTGTCAATATAAATGTTATGTTCACATGAAGGAAAGTTGATGGAACCTCTGTAGATTTGTAACATGCACCTCTGTGACTCATTGTGTATCTAATTTAGGCCACGGGGATAATGTGTACACAACTAAAGGGGGGGTCATTGATAAATGACATTATTGTTGATGCTTATGTTTGTCAATATGGTAATTAACTGTATAATAAACAGTGACTTCAAATTTGAGATCGGTCTTATTTCATATGCACAGTCTGCATTCACAACGTTTTGTAATGTGTGCTTATATGACCATAAACCGGAAGGCCGCTGTGGATACAAAATGTGTAACATTACACTTGCACGCGTTCCAGTATTGTCTGACAAACAATTTAGCTCAATAGATTTTAAGTCAGAAAAAGAAACGGTTGAAAAGTGTTGACAACAATTATTAACTGAAAATGACTATCTAGACATGAATTTAAGCAGCAGTTTCTCAGTCTGCTCCATCATCAGTTTCTCTGCTGTGGACAGCTACTGGACCCAGGAGTTCCTTAAATCCTGCAGTATTCCTAGATGATAAGAAAGGAAATAAAGGGGTTGTTGGTTAACCTTACTTTGGTGTTCCCGGTTTAATTTAAAGAGGTCACTTACCTGTCTCGTTTGGACTGCATGACATAGGAGCGCTCTCTCCTCAGTTGCTCCAATCGCTCTCTGACAACTGTCTTCTGCTGGTTCTTATCCTCCTAAAACACAATGTAATAATGGTGATAAAAACTTAAAATTATGCACACTGATTTCCTCAAAATGCAGTATTTTACCTGTGGTAGATCTTGTGTGAGGTGCCTAAGCCTGTCTGTGTGTTTCAGGCCAAGCAGGTCTTCCTCTGCCTTTCTGTTCTGGATGATCGACAGACGCTCCTGAACCTGAAAGACAGTGTCAGGGTGACATGTCACCTCTGCCTCTCACAAACAATGATCTGACTACTCTTTCAGTGCCACTCTACACCTGTCCCTAGTGGGTGAAATCCCTACTCTGCTTCTACACCATTCTCTCACCCTCAGCAGTTGTCTCTGTCTATCTCTCTGCTGCCTCTGTTCGACCTTTCTCTGCATGTCCACCAGGTTGCGCATTGTCCTTTCTCTCTCCATTGCCGAGACTGGCTCTCTTGCTCGCTCCCTCTCCATCAGTGTGGGTTCCCTCATTGCCTCCCTCTCTGCAGGGCTACAGTCAACCTTTACACGGGAAACAGCACATGGTTGTGAATAATGTGAAAATGTTTAGCACAAATCACGAGCACTGGCTGCACAAAGATGTAACTAGCAGACTTACTGTGGTTTGGGAGTTATAATTCTGGTCCTCAGCATGAGCGGGTTCAGGCCCTCCCAGGTCCCACAGCTCTGACTCTGCTGCAGTGGGACACATTTCCAACTCAAGCACTTCTCTGTCCACATTAGCTGTCTCATTGGTCAGTTCAAAGCAGAAGTCACCAGCATACCGCTTAATCTCAGAAGGGTTGACCAAGAGATGTGGTTGTGCAGCCCGCAGGCTCTCTGCTTCCAAAGCTTGTGTTTGCAGGTCACATTCTCCCTTCTCTGGTTGATCCGCTATTGCTCTCTCCTCCAATGTCAACTAATGAGAATAGAAAAAGATAAAAATCAGATGCATGACTAATACAATGTTTTATGGTCTGCTCGACACTTACAGAGTACTTGTCTTACTGTGTTGCACTGCTGGTCTGCAGACTGTGCGTCATGATGACCTGTGGAATCAGAGTGGAAGCGAGTGGGTTTCACCTCTTCTCTGTCACTCTCACCAGAAGTCTCGTCACACTGTGTGTGTTCAGCTGTGCTGCTTGTGTCACTTGACTGTACGAGTCCTGTGCCTCCGACTGCAGCCCCCGCCTCATAGTCAGTGTTATCCTCTGGTGGTTTGCTCCATGCAAGGGCGATCAGTGAGCCCTGTTTCTCATAACTGTGGGGGCTCTTTGTTGCACTGCCCACTTCTTCTTCCTGCGCTGGTCCGTCTGCCTCGAGACTCTGATGAGCATTACTTGTTGCATCTGATACGCACAAGATCTCCAAGTAGGGCAGGTCCTCCATGACCGCTCCGCAACCTAGGGGAAAGCAACATATTGTAACTGCAGCTGTAAGTGTGATCTATGTTTGCCTGGGTTTGCTGTACCTGTACAGATGTCATGTTTGTCAGTCCCTTCTGCAAGTTGCACCACATTTAGTTCTCTGCTGGCTCGTCTGATTGAATCCACCGTGAGAGCTTCAGCTGGCCCACCACTGCTGTTCTGAGCTTCGACCGGTCCACTGCGGCATGACTGAGCTCGGTGTTGCTTATTGCTGCTATTTTCGTTTGAGTTTGGATAAGGAGTAAGTATAGAGCCTGAAGTAAGAGGGGCATCTGAGATTAGTTGGAGTAGGTTGGCGTAGCGCTGTGCTTGAAGTTCAGATTCATAGTCATCTCGCAGAGCTTGGACACGCTGCACACTCTAACAGACACACATCATTATTTTAAACGTCTGTGCTTTATTAAAAGAGCCTGAGTTATTGTGGAATCTTTGGAATGGATGCTGTGGTTGTCTTGACTCACCATGTCCATCAGTGCTGTCAGTAATGCAGAAGCTTGGACCTCCTGGAGCTCCATCAAATGGGTCAAGAGGAGAAGGGAACAATCCTCCAGCTGGCCTTGGTACCATATTGCCGAGTTACTGCTTATGTGAGGCTGGGGCTGAAGGTGTGTTTGCTTTAAGGGCATCTGAGTCTCATTGGGCATCTGCAGGCCGGCATGGATTTGTCTCAGGCTTTTTATACAGTAATTTCCTAAAGCAGCATGCTGATGACTATCTGCATAGGAAACAGGAAACAAGAAAGATGGAATATAGAAATGAGGGGAATACAAAAGAAAAGTAATTCTGACAAGCATGCAGCAGAAAAAGAAGAAAATAATGATTTACTCTCTTTTGGAGGCACTGTGCAACCTGGCTCTTGCAAATCCTCCATGGAGACCCCTTGTGCCAACTTGACCAGCTGCTTCCTCTCCTGCTCCTGAGTCAGCACCAGCAACTGCAACACTGCCTGCTGTAACAGGGCCAACATTTTTGTTCTGCGGCTGATAAAACTACTGCAGTGGGTTTACTTTTAGCCATTATTTGACAAACATCTTACTCACAAAATAACATAATTAAAAAATGATGTTATGACATGATGCACTGCCTACAGTATGTCACAGAAGCAGTGGCCCATAAGCAGATTTACAATACCTGCTGTGGTGATACTGAGATTACGTCTTTCTTTTGCTCTTCCTCTTCACCATGTAGCCACAGGGCCGCCTGCTCTGCTCTGCAGGGACTCCTAACATGTGGCCTGAACAGATAACATGGATGACAGACCCGAATACAGCTGAAACTGAGTGTGCAAAGGGCATAAAGCAAGCATTGATGATAGTGAGTACATTTCCATTTTCAGTGTTGAACTGTTATTTTCACTAGGGTTGGCTCACCATGTCTCCCAGGACTGCCGAGCTGCCAGAAGAGCGCTGTAGGACATTTTTTCTCTCTGAGCTCTGAGAGTTGCCAAACTGATGTATAGACACAACAGTCTCAGGCTCTCCCTGTCCAGCCTGGAAGGCAAAAGATGAATAAATCAACTCATTCCGGACCTTGTTAGTGCCATATATAAGTCAATGTGTGTCAAATCTGTAATTTGCAAACAATTCCTTGCATTCATGGTTACATGCTTTAGGTACAAGGTGAGCAAGATGTTACAGTAAGTAAATAAGATTATTATAAGAGCATTCTAAAGTCAAGCATGTGGATTTATGTGGGTCATCTGACATTATTTAGATTTTCCTGATGTGTAGATTTACTTCCAACCGGTTGGAATTTGTGTGATCTGCACCTGATGTGCTTCAAAAGTATTTACCTCTCGCCCAGGACTGTTAGTGTGTCCCTTTCTTTTTGACGAAATGTGTGTAACTCATACAGGAGCGAGACAGCAGACCACGACTGTTCCCTGGACTCAGGATGGCTTCTCAGGCAGGCCCTGCAGATGAATCATCATTTTTACTATTTGGCTTTTTATTTGATGCCCATTAAGGGAGCATGGCAAAATCAAGTGGTTTGTTTGATTAAGTACTCTATCTGTGTTTCTTTCTATACATAACTGAAGGTGATTTTCCTTGTTGGAATCATAATGATTGCTCTCTCAACAGTACACATTCTATCTTTACTTCTGTTTTGTTTGTTTTGGAACCAGGAAATATTGTTGTATTGTAGTTTGGTTGTTGTTGTTAGTTTGGTTGTTGTTGTCTATTTAAGAGGTTTCAGTATATTTAGTTTCAATTCATCTGACATTTATAATAATAACCTTGTTATTGTGCGTTACCTGTACATCCTAAATGCCCCTGGCAGCTCAGCCAAACGAAGCATGTCACCTGACTCTAAAGCCTCATCTGCAAGATCCCCCAGCCCCTCCTCTTCCTCACATTGTTGCCATGGCAGCAGGTTCTCCCAGATACTCAGAGCTGTGGTATCGCCAAAAAAAGAAGAGGGAGGAAAGAAAAACAACAAAGGTGAAGCACCTGAACCAGGCTATATGATACTGAGTAAGTTATACTTAGAGTGAGGAGATTGTTCTCTGTTTTATATTGCAACTAAAGTTCAGAGAAACGTTTCCTTACTGTAGTGCTCCTGGAGCATTTCTGTATAAAGCAAGTGGGTCACCACATCATATTTCACTTCCACCAAGAGGAGGACGTCTGACAGGGACACACAGCTCCAGGCCTGACCACTAACCCCTAGGCTTTGGCCCTGCCAAGGAGAGGGCAACATGCCTGGCACGCTGTCCGACGCCAATCTACGAAGATAAACACATATCAATATCATAATTATAGTAAACAAGCACTTCAATGTATAATGGGTGGCTTGTAACATTAAATAAAGGTGTTACTTGTTTCTAGTGGTTAAGAAACATTCTTGCTCAAACAAATTCAAAGTTGAATTAATTTGTAATAAAATGCACTGTTGCTCAAATTAATACACTTAGAGGTTTTGGTGCTACACCCTTACTTGCTCTGGTATGACCAGTATTGTATGATGTCTTACATTAGCTGATGGTTTACACAAGCAGACTTTAGGTGCATAATGGGATATGCATAACAGATATTACTAAGTCAGTACTAAGTTTTTTTTGCTACTGTTTAGTTTAGTTTATTTCAATCAATCAATCACATAAATACACAACATCACATACATAAAATAAATGGTAAAAAAAAGTGTCATCTTAACTCGTTTATAATCAATACTGATCGAAAAGGTGTAGGTTGAAGCATTTGCTTATTACACCTACCCTTTTTACATTCTATTTTATTCTTATTTTGTTCTTAGGTCCCTCAGGATATTATCAATCTGAATGAACATGCACATTCCCCTCAGTTCATACTTGCTCTCTCTAATCTGAAACTGCTTCTGGATAGAATCTGGAACCAACCCTTTTTTGACTTTATTACATTATTTGTGTTGTTTTGGCTTCCACCAAGTTTCTAAATTTAAGTGTGTGTTTATAAATAATCTGTTTGGTGTTTCAAGGTATTCTGCTCTGTTAGTCTTATTGCTCTCTTTTTTAACATAAAAATAGGGTTAATGATTGTTTTGTATGTGTTTCCCCATATTTCCACACAATATGTAATGTATGGCACTATTAAGGAACTGTACAATATATGTAGTGAATTTGAATTGAGCACATCTTTCGTTTTATGTAATATCGCAATGGACATTGATACTTTTGTTTTCACTTGTTTGATATATGGTTTCCAGCATAATTTGTGGTCTATAATCACTTCTAAGAATTTGCTTTCATAGACTCTTTCTATTTCCACATTTTCTATCATGATATTTGCTTCATAATTGATTTTTTTTATTTCCAAATATCATGAACTTAATTTTATTTAAATTCAAAGACAACTTATTAATATCAAACCATGTTTTTAAGATTTTCAGCTCTTTCTCCACTGTATCTGAAAGCAGCCTCAGGTCATCACCAGAGCAAAATAAATTTGTATCATCAGCAAACAACACATATTTAACAATTTAGACACATTACAGATCTCATTTATGTACAATATGAACAGCTTTGGACAGAGTACTGAACCTTGTGGAACCCCACATGTTACTTTCTTTAAATCAGATTACCTATTTGTACATACTGCTGTCTGTTTTCTAAGCCATGTGTGTGCTACACCTCTTATGCCATATTTGTCTAGTTTTGTCATTAATATTGCATGATCTATAGTGTTAAATGCTTTTTTTAGGTCTATAAATACTCCTACTGTGAATTTCTTATTTTCTATTGCTGTTGATATTTCCTCTACTAATTCCATAACTGCCATTGTGGTGGATCGGTTGGATCTGAAACCATATTGGTGATCACTCAATAATGTGTCTTGTCTAATCTTCTCTTATTCAATTCTCTTCAGAAATATGGTTTTGGCATGTGTGTTGATGTTATCTTCACTTATATCATCCTTCACTTTTGGCTCCACAATATCCTTTGCTAGATTATAGCCGACAATCAGAAAATAATCAATATATTACAATATGTAACAGCATTTAACATTATTTCATATTTGTCACTTGTGGCCACAGCAAAGTTACATAGGCTTGCTTTAAATTAAATCATCATGTTTTGAGCAGATCTTACTGTATGTTTTGCAGGTATAGCCTCAATCTGCAAGGTTCCATCCTTCATATAAGCATTAAGAAGTGGAGTAAAAAATATAAATGTCCCCTCTGTATTGTGGTAGAGTCAAAGTATCAAGTAATGTATTATAAAAAGGGAAAAGTCAAGTGAAGTGCCTTTACGTTATAATTGTATTTGAGTAACATATCAACTTCTTAAACTTGGGGACTTTACTTTAGGGATCCCCCCGCCCCCCCCCCCCCCCCCCCCCCCCCCCCCCCCCCCCTTTCCCCCCCTCCCCCCCCCCCCCCCCTTTTTTTTTCCCCCCTTATTTTTGAAAGTATTTTGGTCTGTGCTTTGGTTAAGGCAAATTAGCTCATGAGGATTCATGATAACTGGTTTGTCCATCATGTAGAGAGTGTTAAGATTTCCAACATTTAGCAGCTGGATGTCCCAGTAGAGCTGCAGATAACAATATTGACTCTTAGTAGGGATGACAAAATAACATCTCAGACACTGTTGTTTGAAATTCAGAAGAAAGAAAACAAATTCACTGACTACCTTTTCCTTGTTTTCCCTCTCCCTTTCCATTTCTAGGAGAACATCCAACACGTTTTCACCAACACAGGACCAACTACTGTCACCTCCTGCAATCTGAAACAGACAGTGTTATGAAACAATCCGATCACGATTGTTTTGTGGTTCGTATCCTATCATTTACTGGCTTAACCTCTGTTAACAGAGTTGACTTACGAGTACTTTGAGAACAAAGTGACACTAGGCAGGGTTCAGTTCACAAGGTTCTAAAGGTTTAATAAGACACACAAGAATATATATATTTTCTAACAATCACTCCATTCACTTTGATGATGTGAGAGTAGATAGATAAGAAAAGGGCAACAGAAGACCGGGTCGTATGGCCATACTTATGTGCAGTCTTGCAAAAACTTAATTTTGGAGACAAGTTTGTGTCCTGGACTAAGTTATTATACAATAGCCCCTGTGCTAGGATACTTACTAATCAAACTCTTTCCACCCAATTTCAGTTTGGTAGGGATACAAGGTAAGGATGCCCACTTAGCCCGCTAAGAAGTCTCACCTCTTTGTGAGAAAAGTGAATGCATGGATGCTACCTTACTTCATAGCTACACTCTATGTCCCAAATTGCAAGAGTTCTGGTGCGACATATTTCATTTTCTCTCTATGATCCTGGAGGTCCAGATAGGGCCTGACCCTGTTTAAATAGTTCTGGGTATATCTGAGGAGTTAAGGAAGTTAAGAGTAGCACAACAGCATCTTCTGACATATGGTGTTATAATCGCGAAAAAACATACACATACTTTTTTGGAAAAAGAAAGAGGTGCCCCCTTTAAGCACTGGTTGACAGAACTGACCGATACTCTACACATGGAAAGAATTTGATTCATTCTGAAGGACAAGCTTAGGGACTTTGAGAAAGTTTGGCTTCCCTTGGACTCTTATCTTGACAGAGAAGGCCATTAAGACATGAGTAAGACTACACTCCTGGGGTGGGAGGGAGGGGTAACTGAAGAAAGGGATCCTGAGAGGGGTAAAAGGGACTGTAAGCTATGTTGGGTTTTTATTTTATATATATATATATATATATATATATATATATAACGAAAGAACGAGATCCAGGGTACAAGCGGCCAAAATGGGTTTCCTCAGGAGAGTGGCTGGCGTCTCCCTTAGAGATAGAGTGAGAAACTCAGTCATCCATGAGGAGCTCAGAGTAGAGCCACTTCTCCTTCGCCTCGAAAGGAGCCAGTTGAGGTGGTTCAAGCATCTGGTAAGGATGCCCCATAGGCGCCTCCCTAGGTTGGTGTTCCAGGCACGTCCAGTTGGGAGGAGGCCTCGGGGAAGACCCAGGACTAGGTGGAGGGATTATATCTCCAACCTGGCCTGGGAACGCCTCGGGATCCCCCAGTCAGAGCTGGTTAATGTGGCTCGGGAAAGGGAAGTTTGGTGTCCCCTGCTGGAGCTGCTCCCCCCCCCAGACCACGGATAAGCAGCCGAAGATGGATGGATACATATATATATATATATATATATATATATATATATATATATATATATATATATATATATATATATATATATAATTTGTAAAATGTCTGTTACTGTTTCTGTTACTATTTGTATGATGTCTGTTACTGTTTTTTGTTGTTATGATCATTCTTAAAGAAACATGTAAATGCCACGCAAACTTCATTGTTGAATGAAAATGTTTCACAATAAACATATTTGAAACAGAAAAGGGCAACAGAAGAAAGCAGGATTGGTTCAAGATAGGTGGTGCACGCCGATAAATCTTCAGGGAGGAAAACAGTGTCAAAGTTTATGATACCAATTCAGACAGATGAGAGAGGCTTTGTTCTGAGTTTTCACAGAAGGGAATGTAACAGATTCACAACACACAGGTACAGAGAAGTATTTCATAATGAAGAATGGATATTTGATCAAACAATAGCTGCTTTGTTGTTTAAGACATGTCTGAGTTTTTACCTTCTTCATTGCCACATGTGCTTCATCAGTGTTTGAGGAAACATGAAACACTTTGCGGTAGAGAAGACTCACATCTTCAGAGGAAAACTCTGCTCTGACAGACATACCCAGGGACCGGTACAGACCGGCGATACAATCCTGAAGGAAGATGCAAGGACATGAGATGTAGTTTACACATACAATCGGAAAACAAATGCACTTCTTCTCACCCAACATCAAACCATCTTACCTGCTCCATGTTTTCACCACTGTGGACTGCTAAATTATACAGGCTGCTACTATGGTTACAGCAGTACTCTGAACAACAGCTGGATCAGGTTACCAAGCAACAAAAGTGACAGTGTATCTGTCAGAGGGAGAAATGTGATACATGACCATGTGACACATTACACTTGTATGAAAAATGTGCTGTGACATTGAACTACTAGTGAAAGTTAATGGATCCCAGTGTGTAAATTATATATTATGTTGCATATGTGAAAGTAAATTAGAATACAGTAGTTAGTTTATTATTTGAAACTTTATTCTTCATATATGTTAAAAAATGATTTCACATTTTTGCATACCAACATAAAAAAACCTTTCAATTGAACACTTTGTCTTCATTCTTTTGCCTGTAATTGGAACCAAATTACATAATTCATTCTAGGAAACTCCCTGGAAAAGGATTAAGAAATTACAGACCTGTAAAATAAAGTGTGCCACGATCATACTCAAGTCTTGATGACAGAAAATGAAATACCACAAATATTAGTGAAGCCTTTGTTTATTTGTACAATGGAGAGCGAAAAAAAAGAGTACCTGAGATAATGTGGCTTACTGCATTTACAGTCAGACATCGCACAGTGCTGAAATAAACCTGTACAATAAACAAATGCTCTTTTGGTAGTAAATAATACTGGCACAATACTCCAAAGGCTATGGACAATATCATAAATGTGTAAAACAAAATAGTTAAAGACAATACCAATATCGACAAAACCCTTTGTGTAGTATAAATAGTCAGTGCTACATATAACAATGTTGATAAAAACACTAAAATGCAGTATTTCACTTCTGTCAATATGTTAAATCCACAGCTCATGGAGGTTCATCTGTTTTCTTTCTATTGCTAACTTCAAACATACAGTAAATTAAGGCTTATGCAGTCTTTGAGTGGATTGGAGATTATTAGAGGGGGCAGTGCATGTGTGTGCATACAGGTAAGTGTCCACTTGAAAGTGAACAGTCCAAGACTTATAGGGGATTTTCATGAATGATCTTGGGGCACTTTTCTGGCTGTATGCAGTAGTTGTTGTGTAGAACCAGACCAGCAGGACACTGGCAGCCTGGGACACAGGGCTTGAAGCAGTGGCTCTCTATAACCCCCAGCGGTACGTCAACGTTAAAGCAGGTTACGGGGCACAGAGGTCCGCACTCGTCAAACACAAAGCCCCTCTCCACTGGACATCCCACAGCTGTGGAAGACAGCAACAGAGAAAAAAAAATTAGACTAAGAACACTGTGACCACTATGGCGTCAAGGGTGACCAGTGGGAATTAGCAGGTCTCAACAATATAATAACTTTTTCAAGAGAAAACTCTTTTCATTTTCATTTGAGGCTAAATTGTTGTGTATGGCTTTCTTGTAGCACTGTAAAAAATCACTGAGCAGTTAACAATAGGAGCAGGTGGACTTTGGTGAGTCTGATCATGAGGCACAAAGTGCATTTTGAGATCTAGAAATAAAAACATAGTTATTATTATGACTATTATTTTACTGCACATGCTTATAGGTATAATATGGTCATTTTGAAATGTAGTTCAGTATAATTCTCAGTTATGACACCATATCTTTCTTATCATTTCACAATCTGTGTTTAAAGCCCCTGAAAACTTGTTTACAAATCTAATGCTTTTCCTGATAACATTATATATTCCTGACAAAATAGGCAACAATCAAAAGTTAGTTTTGAGGAAAAAAACATCATAATTAAATATTTTTGAGATTTTGTAGAGTTTAACACTGGAAAACTCAGAGTCTGTATGTGAAATCACTCCTTATTTACTATATAGTGCACTATATTTCTATGCAATTTATGTAATATAAAGTGCCCTACAAATTAAACAAAAAAAGTTGTCCAGGGCACATACACTACTTTCTGCTAACAATCTCACAATGCAATGCGTGATATTTTACATATGCCAAAATGATCTCTATGTCTGTCAGTGATTATCCAAAAAGTGTATGGAATCTCAATTTACTGCTCACTATAAAGTTAACTATTGAGTGATGCTGATTATTTCCCACATGCAATACTCATAATGCTCATAATAAAAAGCTGGTAAGTAAGAAAATATGTTATTGTATATGTTATAGTAGAGTGTGCGCCCCATATAGGCTGAGTCCTTTGCAGCGGCAGCGGGTTTGAATCCGACCCATAGCCCTTTGCTGCGTTTCGTCCACCCCCTCTCTACTCTTTCCTGTCTTTAAGCTGTACCTGTCAATAACAGGCCATAAAATCTCCAAAAAATAAAATCTTTAAAATCTTCATAATAAAAAAATAAATAAAAAAATGTTATCGGGACCCTTAAATGTGGGTTTTACTCACCACACAGGGATGAGCTCCTCCATTGCAGGATAACTCCAGCCTCTCTGCACTGACTGGCGTAGGCCTCCAGTGTGTCACACAGACACTCATCAGTGTTGGCCCCGCATGCACAGAGATCGTAAACACAGGCTCCGTACCACGGTTCAGGAGGCACCACACGATGGCAGGGCTTAAAGACAGCAGACTTCAGGAGCTTACAGCGAGCGTTAGCCCCCTTCTTGGCCTGGTAGCCTGCGTCTTTACAGGGGTCGACATCCTCACCGGGGCGACAGGATGAGAGGGAGTGGCTACCATTTGTGACCTAGAATGACAAACAGTTCTTTGATTTTGTGCAGTTGACAGACTTGTTTCTCACTTTATGTATTTTATTCTGTCTCTCAATTTCTTCTTTATATATACAGTATTTTACCCTCCAGCTGTTGCCAAAGTCAGACTCGGATAGGCTGAGTTGTCCGCTGGGCATTCGGAGGTCATCCTGGTAGTAGTTGTTGAAGTTTCCACAGAGGCCACACGTATGGCCCTTATAGGAGCCTGGCACACTCACTTCCAAATGTGAACGCCCACTCCACAGTACCTAGAGGTGTACCAGTGGGTGTATAAGTGTGTGAGAGAATTTGGTGTCCAAACTGTTTCCAATCATACGTAATTCACAAAGACGATGAGTAATAAAAAGACTGTACCTTCAGCCCGATGTTAGTGTTGAGTAAGATGGTGTTAGTTTGTCGTTCTACATAGATGTACGGTTCTCTGAGGAACGGCAAAGTCACAACCTCCTCATTCACCTGAGGAGTACATAAATGGCTCAGTGGGTGCATAACAAAAATATGAGTGTACGAAAATCATTTGCAGTATTTGTACACACAAACCTTCACAACCCAGTCCTGGAGTAGCTGCACTGTGACGTCTCCTATAAACACAGTCACCTCTTTAGTCCAGGACACTCCTTTACGCCCACGATCATCGTTAGTGGCATGAATACTGTACAAACAAAAAGGAGTCATTGAGTATTAACATTTTCTAAAAAAAAATTATTGAAAGGGCATGTGAAACGTGATGTTGATTGTTGTTTTCTTTTATTGCCATTTTTTTTTACGTTGTGAAGGACTTGAATTCCAAAGTTGTTGCAAGTCTTTTCTACAGCAGGTTTTAAAAGCAAAGTATCTTGAAAAGTGGATGTTTTTGCAAACTGACACATACACATACAATCCATTTGGCTACTACTGATTCTAGATAATTTTGTCGGCAAAGGGTGTGTTAGGACAGTAGCTCCCAAATCTTTTGGCTTAGTGGCCTTTTTGTGGCTACTGAAAAGTTGGTTTTAAAATCCAAAGTGTTTCTCCCTAATATTAAATATACATTACTATTTACATAACAAAATATATAACAATCAACATTAAAGTTCAGTTATTATTAATAAAATGAAACACTCAGAAACTCTGCTAATTTGCTTCATCAGCGGCCTTGCAACATAAGTAAACAACTCCTCAGCTGCCATCAAAGTTTGATTCAAATATTGCTAAATACTGATTGGTG
The DNA here is from genome assembly GCF_010015445.1 of Perca fluviatilis. NCBI lineage: Eukaryota > Metazoa > Chordata > Actinopteri > Perciformes > Percidae > Perca > Perca fluviatilis. The sequence goes on along the minus strand of NC_053119.1, from coordinate 15,038,758 downwards.
CATGTAAGTACGTGGCATCAACTTTTTCTAACTCATGCCAATGTCAAACCAGTGAGAAGAACTCAGAAATGTCTCATGTGAAATAACCAAATCTGTTCAAACTTTTGGCAGAACATTTAGTTTTCATGCAAATCCCCCATTACTCATTATTGAGTTGTGAGAAGTTGAATCAAAGAGTGTTTTTCCTCCTAAGATCGTTTCAATTATATGATTTTTTTTACAGGTCAAACAAGAGCAGTAGTCTACAAAAAAAACATGTCTACTACTAAACAGAACTTGCTTGGGTACCTAAAGTCTCCACCCTCACAGTCCTGTGCCAGGATGTATGTGCACGCTCCCTGGAAGTGCAGCATGCGGCCATCGAAGGTGCGATAATGAGGGTCGCCGAAAGCAATGCAGGTGGCTGGACGAGGCAGGCAATGAGGACAACACAAACCTGGGACAATGGCTGGCATCTCATCCTGAGAGAACGCACGCATGCACGCACGCACGCACACACACACACACACACACACACACACACACACACACACACACACACACACACACACACACACACACACACACACACACACACACACACACACACACACACACACACAGGAGACTGCCGTGTCAAAATGAGCCAGCCAGAGTGTATACATGGATAAGAAATGTCAGATATTTAATCTTTCTCTACAGACTAAAGGTTCAAACAGTGAGGCATCCCGGTAACATTTCAGACTATGATGAAACCCTGAGAAAGAGTGTGTGTTTGTTTGTTATACTGACTGTTGCACAGGTGAGGGGAGGGCAGCGTTCACTGTGACAGTGTACATCTCCAGACACACACGTACAGCTTGTGCACTCATCCACCTCCCACTGTTCGTTAGAGTGATACACTGTTCCCTGGTGCAAACACGACGCCTCTGAGTCTACAACACCACACACACACACACACACACACACACACACACACACACACACACACACACACACACACACACACACACACACACACACACACACACACACACACACACACACACACACACACACACACACACACACACACAAAACATGTTAGGCAGAACACTTCAGTTATGGACGCTCACTGTATTGGATGACTGTGATACCTTGGCATTCATAGCAGCATCTCCCTGGAATCTTCACTTGTTTCTGCCCACTCAGACAAGCTGCAGGTAAACACTCTTCAATGCTGCACTCAATATAGCCCAACTAAGGATTACACACAGAAACAACTGATTACTTTAGAAGTAGAGGGTCTGAATAGATAAAAGACTTATCAATAATCTTGGGTACAGTGCTGGAAAGTAATTAAGTACATTTTCTCACGTACTGTACTTAAGTACAAATTTGAGGTACTTTATTTGAGTATTTCCATTTTATTCTGATTTATTCTTCGACTTTACTCCATTTCTGAGAGAAATTTGCACTTTTTACTCCACAACATTACTTTTCAGATAAAGATTTTTGATCAGTTAATAAAAATATGATGCTTCACTAGTTTCGATTCTTTAAGTACATTTCGTTGCCTATAATTCTTCTCTTTTACTTAGGTAAAATTTAGAACGCAGGATTTTCACTTGTAATGGAGTATTTTTATTATAGTGTGGTATTGCTACTTTTACTTAAGTAAATGGTTTGAATACTTCAACCACTACTGCTTGGGTCTAGTTTGTGAAATGTATTGTCAAATATTAGATGTGAAGGTGTGAGGTTTTTAATAAGGTTTAATTTAGGTGTAATTTGTATTCTACCAGTCCACTTAAGTGATGTACATTGTGCAATCATTATATGTTGGTGGAAGCATTGGATGAGCAGTGTAAGTATTTCTGTAAGACTCACGTTACAGGTACATGTCACACAGTCGTCATCGCTGTCTGTCCAGCTGCTGCCATTGGCCATGCGTCTGTTCTGGCCCTCGATCACACAATCTGTATAAAACACAGGAGAACCATCACAATAATGAATGTTTTAATGCCAATAAGACTTACTGAAAATTTAAAAAGGCACAGCGATCAGACAAACAGGAAGAAAGATGGTGTTATCTCACCTTTACACACGGGGCAGCATGAGTGTGGAGAAACAAACTGTTCATTAAGAGGACAAGTAAGTGGGAGGCAGTTTTGGTGTAAACAGGTCCATGTCAGGTCCTAAATCACAAACACAGAATCACTGTACTGCACAGAATGGCATGGTAAGCTGACTGTAGATTGATCAGTACAGTTACAATTTAGATCTCAAGGTGCCGCATGTCAAATAAAACTCACTTCACTCTGAGACTTCCCATCATTTTTAAGCCAATGAAATTGCAAAAATCTAACATTTTATATGATTTCTGACAGACGATATTCTAATTAGATTACTTATATGTTCTACTGTGAAAATGTTATATATGCTTCCATTACAGGCTATAACAAGATGTGTCAGTGTCATTCTCTTCCTTAGCTGCAGAGTGAGTCACGGATCACTTAACACATTTTTCCAGACATACTGTACGCAGAACAGAGCGCAAGAAAAGTGTCGTTGCTGTGGTACCTGGCACTGGCAGGTAAAACAAGGGTCATCTGTCGCCAAGACCTCGTTGCCAATCAGTGCAGCGGTGCAGTTACTTAGAGGCTCTAAACATACACACATGTTACAGATCTTAGTGATGGTGCAGAGATAATACACAGTGTATCACAAAAGGTGGTTTAGTACTGACGTGCACAGACAGGACAGCAGGAGTCTGGCCCAGAGAACAGGATGTTGCTCTTAGGGCAATCGACCAGACTGGGACACTGCTTTCGGTAACACCTTAGGTGTTGCTCTCCGTCCGGCATCACCTGGGACACACACAGGTTGGATTACAACTACCACTATAATACTTCTTCTATTTCAACTACTACTATCACTATCGCCTCTGGATCTTCCACGTCTATTTATATTACTACTGCGTAAACCTCAACAATTAGTTGATTCTTCTATAAATTGATTGACAATTTATTAAGCATTTTAATCATCTATTTAACGATTCACTGCTTAAATCAATACATCAAAAAAAAAAATCAATATGATCAATAAGTTAACAAGTTAAACATAGAAATGTCACAATCAGGTTTCCAGTTGTCAGGTGTGTATGCATCGTACCTCACAAGTGCAGATCTGACAGGGGTCATCGGCTGGATGGAAACTGTCACCTGGACCATACACTCTGCCATCCAATACACAGTCTACTCAACAAACAATCATATAAGATTATCAAGCCCCAAAACAAAAGAAAATCCTGATATGAAACATGAAACGTTTGTGCCTTATCCTTCTTTTGCTTACCAGCACACACAGGGCAGCACTCCCCGGGCACGCTGATGAAGTTGATGCAGGGAGATAGACAGCGTACTTCAGAGCAGGTGGTCACCCCGTCCACACACATACACGTCATGCAGGGAGTGGAGTCTGCGAACCAGCTGCTGCCCTCGGTATGCTCCTCTCCTCCATACACACAACCTGAAAAGGAAAATAAAAAATCACTGGTAGAAACTATTTCTTTCTGTGATAATATCTTTTTTTCCAGCAATATATTTACCTCTACAGCGAGGACAGCAGGCTCCTGGATCAGTCACCTGATGCATACAAGGCAGCTTGGGACATTCGGGAGAAGCACACTGCACCTCACCTGCCTGCAAGACTCAGATGGATTAGCATTTAAACACAATGAACGTGCAAATTTGGAGGGAAAATACAAGAGATGGAAGAATCAGACCTGGCAAGTGCAGGTGGAGCAGTGGTTTGAACTCAGGGTCCATGTCTGCCCGTCATTGAACTCCTGTCCATCAAGCGTACACACTGAGACCAGAGATAGACAGACAAATTGATTTCTAAATTTGGTCTTTTTAGAAAGATATTGTTTTCATGTTTCATGTTTTTTATGTGTGTATAAGTTGTACACACATATACACCTCCCCCCAGTGTGATTTTTTGTGATCATGTGCTCGAATTTGCGTTGGCTTTACTCAATTCCCATAAATACTTTTAGGTGCTTTCTAAGTTTAAATTCAAAATGAAATAAACAATGTAAAAAATATTTCTGAATACAAAAGTTACAGGTTCATTCTCATAAGATCAGCACAATAAGCACACCCTAAACTCTGTCAATTTGTGGATTATAAAACTGTACATATTCATTTCAAAAGTACAAGTTTTTGTTTAAAGTAGACTTTTAAATAGACGTTTTTTCTGTCAAACAGTATACAGACTAAGGCTTGAAAGTACCATACACGGAAGATGTGCTAATGCAACTTAGCTGTAAAACAAAGAGCAAAACAAAACACACAATAATGTGTCCATCTCATGCTGAAAAATTATAATTCTTCTTTTATTGTAGAGACTGGGTCAATTTAAAATAAATATAAAGGCTGCAAACTTGCTACAGCTTAACCAGAATCGGTAGAAACATGTAGGCCTTCACATATCCTTTTCACAAACAATTCAGGATGTACCTGTGCACTCAGGACAGCACTGTCCTGGCTTGGTAATTGGTCGGACACATAGTGTTGGTGGGCAGACCAGGGGCACACAGGTGACGGTGCCTCTAACACAAGTACAGCGCTGGCAGGGGTTGGAGGAGGGTGAGAAAGTGTGACTGTGAGACTGGACAAAACCCTCATACAGACAGGAGTCACAGACGGGGCAGCAGGTGTCTGAAGGGACCGGGTGGGAGCACCGGACTGGACAAGGTCTCTTCTGACAGTTCACCACCTCATTCTGATCAGAGGAGGGGATGAAGGGACATGTTAGAAACAGAAAAAGAGAAGGGATGGAATTAATCGGACAATTTTAATTTGGATCAAATGCATGGTCAGATCATTTCTTTTTCATTCGGTAGGAATTGTCAGACTGACCAGACAGGAGCATGACGAGCAGGGATCAGAGGGAGAAGTGAAGGAGGAGCCGGACTGATACTCGTTGCCCCGATGAAGACAAATCCCTGTGCAGACAGGGCAGCACTCCCCAGCAGGGGTCACTGGATGCACACAGGCAACACTTGGACAAGAAACATGCGTACACACCACACCACCGTTCTATACACAGAAACACACACACACACACACACACACACACATGCGCGCGCACACACACACACACACACACACACACACACACACACACATATTGAAGTTGACACTACTTCCTTTACATACTGAAGATAAATAATTAGATGATGGAGCGGTAGCGAGGTTTATTCACGCTCCATGTACAATAAATAAAATTAAGTACAAGGTCAGGGTGATGGGATTAAAGGAATACTACACCACAAAAATTGTAACTAGCTTGTTTCAAACACTCACAAAAACATTACTTACGTTACCTCCTTGCAGCTCCAAAGTGCCAACAGAAGTACAATTTCTATAGCAATGATTTTTGTAACATACTGAAAAGTTAAGTGGTGCAATTGCCGTGTTTATATGATCACATGTGATCATACACGACGGGTCGCCACCGGAATCCATTGTAACTGCTGTATATCAAATTACAGCTGTCATTCTCCGTGAAGAAGCAAACTACAAACTTTTCAGAGATTACTGTTGAACTATTCCTTTAATACAATGTTAATGTGTAACATGTTGGTCATCTTTTGCAAAGGTAGACCACCTTGCTTCCAGTTAACTGATGGTTTTTAGGTTTAAATTTATAAATCTGATACAGATTTTTTTTTTAAACGTGCGTGGTAGTACCAGACAAGAGCAGAGCTGGCAGTGGTCTGTAGGGTGTGGAAATCGTTCTCCGTTGAAACAGCCTCGTCCATTAAAGTTGCATCCGTCACACACTCCACATGCACAGCCATCCAGAGCTGGGTGTGGACATGACACAGCAGGGCATCTTCTGTGTGCACACACCACTTCACCTCTCTGTGGAAAAAAAGATAATTAATACAGTAGCTGTGAGGGTTCAGCAGGTCCCCAAACTAAATGCAGCCCTTCTCCCTCTCACTGAGCACGTGCAGTCCTGGCACCCTCCCTCTCCTCCTGGAAGGATCTGTCCGTCAACATAGGTCACACCTTGGAATTGACAACCTACACACACCAGTGAAACACCAGTTATTTACTTACTCTACATAACATGAACTGTGATATGTTAAAACCTGGTTACCATCACAGACAGGGCAGCCACACGGATTGGTGACCGGGTGAGGACAGCGAGCTGCTGGACACGACTTTTTCATACATCGCACCGAACCACTCTGTAAGAGAATAAGCATGAGAATAAGCAGATGTTGTCTAAAGAGATTATCCAGCAGAAATGTGTAAGTAAATGTGTGTGTGTTGATGCTACCTGGCAGGTACATTCAGAGCAGAGGTTTCCTGGATCAGGGATTGACTGCCCATTTGCGAGGACTGCGCTATTATAGAAACAGCCTATCAAATAAGGACAGGTTTATTTTGTCATTTTGTAATCATGTGAATGATGAACAAACACAATTTAAAATCAATGATCCTCAACGAGGATTTGAGTTCGATTTTGAGTTTACATACGTTCACATTCTCCACAGCATTGTCCGGGTGGTTTGTATGGGTGGCTGCACTCTCCATAACAGGGTATTTTGGTGCAGATGACTTCGCCTCCGTAACAGTAACATACGCCACACGGGTCTTTGTCATCACCAAACTCAGTGCCATCAGGGTATTCCTTACCATGAAACAGGCAGCCTGCAAGTAGAAAACTGGAGCGTAAGATAATTTTGTAACAACCTTGGGAAAATAGTTCCCAATGAAAACTGTCGACAGAAATGTCTGTGGATCATCTTCTGGGACATTTGCTGTTAGCTTTTTCGATCACTCACTATCACAGGACATGCAGCACTGTCTCTGGACAGGGTGGTTACAGTTGGACGGTGGACAGCGCTTCCTCTCACACCGGACGGAGCCCTCACGGCAAGCACATACTGCACATGGATCTGATGCGTCATCCCATGTCTCCCCATTAGCTCGCTCACGACCCTCATATAGACAGCCTGCAAGGGAAATGCGACAAATAGAAAACATGATTAAACTAGAAAAAGTGCAGTTTCTTATGTGACTGAACAACTGCGTCAAACTTGCTGAGGTCTTTTGTTGCAACATATTGGCAGGACTAAGAAATTGTACCTTCGCAGGTCCGGCAGCACTGCTGTGTGATGGGGTGAGAACATGGAGCAAAAGAGCAGGGATTGCGCTGACAGTGAACTGTCCCATTGGTGCAGGTACATGATCGACAGCTGTCAGTAGGGGAGGGGAAGGGAAAAAAGGGGGGTGTGGTGGGTGGGGGTGTTTTAAAAAAAAAAAGGGGGGGAGGGGGGGAGGGGAAAAGGAGGAAAAAAAAAAAAAGAATGTTTTAAAAAAAAAAAAAAAGCCTAGAAACAAACTCAACAGTAGATGATCTCACAAATCAACATTACATCAACTACAGAAGGAGTAGCGGACAGTGAATTTTTTTGTTATTTTTTTGTTATTTAACCTTTATTTATTCAGGGAAGGTTCACTGAGAGGCAGCCTGTCTTTTGCAGGAATGCCCTGATCACACTCACACAGTTCCACATTCATACCTGGAAGCTGCCCAGTACAATCACAGTGCTCTTTCACTTTCCCCACCCAGATTTTATCCTGTTGGTCTGGGGATTGAATCGACGACCTCCCGGTCACAAGCTCGCTTCTCTAACCTTTAGGTTACCTTTAGGTAGAGAAACTACAATAACTTGTCCCTTTTACCTCATGCAATATCTTTACCTCACGTCTTTCCCACCACACTCCACCTTTAACTTTTATTTCTCACCCTTCTGAACTTTTTTATCTTGTGCACATCCTTACCAGGACACTGGGGGCAGCAGTCTCCAGGCAGCACATTTGGGTTGGAGCACGGGAGCGGTGGACACCTCTTCATCAGACACTGGACATTCCCATTCTACAACAAACACAGAGTGAAGTAAAAACCTGCTTCAAGAAGACGACAGGTGATCAACACAGCAGGGCGAGTCATGCTGTGATCATCATTATTCTTACTATGCAGCTGCATGTCCTGCATGTGTCAGTAGGATGGGGGAACTCCTGTCCATTGGGATACTCTTTCCCAGCATAGCTGCAGCCTAATGCAGAGGAATGTTGTGTACATTAATTTGTTACATTTATTTGTATTCCTGATATAAAATTCATATTTCCTCACCATTGCAGTTGTTCTGACAACACATTCCAGGTCGAGGCGCATTACAGTGAGGATGAGGGCATTGTGCTTGGTGGCAGTCAATCTGACCGCTCACACACTTACACTCCTCGCACACACTCACAGGGTTAGGAAAAGCCTCTCCATCAACAAATATGCGGTTTTCAAAGGAGCAGTCTGGGAATGATGCAAACACAGGAGTTATAGTGAGCTGACTGACAATACACTAAAAGAAAATTCAGTGGTCATACATACACTGATTCATGACCATGTCTGTTTCTGAGTTTGAGTACCTGGACATTTAGGGCAGCACTCTCCAGGTGGTGTGTATGAGTTGGAACAGTTGAGTGGAGGACAAGGTCTCCTCTCACACTCTACGCTGCCATGCTGAGGAGAAGGGAAGGCTGTATAAGCAGGTTTGAAGGTAAACAGTACTGTGTAGTGTGTGTGTGAATGGATACGTGCTCACCTCACATGTGCAGATGTGACAGGGGTGGTCAGGGGTCATGAACCTCTGGCCGTTGCTGTAGATACGATGGTTATAGGTGCAGCTTTCACACACTGCACAACAGGAGCCTAGGGAAAGAAAAGAGAGGTTACACAGTCACTTGCATATAAACAAAGCTCAGGCAGTCACACACACTCTTACCAGTGATCTTGCTGGGATGCAGGCACTCGGTGGGGGGGCAGGGTGTGTGTGCACACAACGTTTCTCCATTCACACAAGTGCAGATGGAGCAGCGACCCTCAGGCTGCCAGTTGGAGCCTTCCTCATATTCCACGCCGTCCAACACACACGCTACAATGAGAAAAGTGGAGTTGTCATATTAATTGATGAGCTGCACCTGTTTGTGTGTGTGTGTGTGTGTGTGTGTGTGTGTGTGTGTGAGCGCATTATTACCTTTGCAGATTGGACAGCATAGATGTGGGTCTATAATGGGGTTGGAGCACTGGACAGGAGGGCACTTCTCTTCACGGCAAATGACATTCCCACCCTATAACAGATACATGGTATGACAACATTGTGACTACAGTGTGTTTTAGTTTATAAGAGCATACAGAAACATAACAGCTATTATGTGCCATCGGGTGCTTTAAAAAAAGTATAGAATTATACGGTGCTCTAAAAGAAAGTGAAAGAATTAGTCATTTTTCAAACATGAGACAAAGATAGAAAAAACAACTGAATGAAGATAATACACGCTTGTTCATTACACTGAACATGTTTTGGACAAACATCCTCAAAGAATCACCACTTTCTTTATTGCAAATACCGCACAGACTTGCCTTACACCTGCACTGCAAGCAGGGTCCACTTCCAGCAGGGGTGAACACTTTCCCATCAGCATACACCCTCCTGTCATACTCACATTCTGTGGGAACAAATACAAACTCTTACTATGTTTGTTTGGGTATGGACAGTAAATGTCAAATTAGGAAAATGGCATGCCATAGACACAATAAATTGACAAGTACATGAGGAAATTCTGACCATCGCATGTGGGACAACACTCTCCTTTGCGCTTAGCTGGATGACTGCAGCTTAGGGTGGGACATGATGAATCCATACGCTCACAAGACATTTCACCGGCCTTGACAGATAGACACAAGAAGGTATTAAATGTGTCACTCTTATAGAGAATTTTAACATTCACTGGCTGTCAGATACAAAGCTCAAACCTAAACAAACTATAGCTAGATCAATAAATCTGCCTCAACATATTGGCTGTTATTGCAGACATATCAGCATCTGTGTCATTTCCAGGGTTTAAAAAGCAGCTTAAAGCTATAGTGCGTAATGTTTGTCGCCCCCATGAGGAATTCTAAGTAATGGCAACAACACTGTCGGCGCATCCACGTGACGCGAGCCTTCCGTGATCACGCACCTGCCCCCCCCACACACCCATCACATTTATTTATGAAAGTGCAAAAGGCGTTGACAGGATTTCTTTAAACCCCTGGGTCATGAAACTTTGCCACATGAGTCCAGTGACATGAACTTAATAAAAAAACTGAACTCACAAAGCAGCGGCAGTGGAGGCAGGGGTCTCTCCTGGAGGGGAATGTCTGTCCATCCACATACACCTTGGACTCATATTCACACTGCTCACACCTAAAGGTCACACACACACAAACACACACACACACACACACACACACACACACACACACACACACACACACACACACACACACACACACACACACACACACACACACACACACACACACACACACACAAATAAACTATAAACATTTAAAACTTTTGGAAATGTTTCAGTTGTCTTGAAAGTAGAGAGAGATTAATAAGGTGGACAGATGCAGGTTTGAAAGTGATATGGATGAGGTTATGCAGGTTGGTTACCGTGGGCAACAGTCTCCGGCCTGATGCACTGGGTTTCGACAAGACAAGGCAGGACAGGGAAGGGGTGAACAAGCCACATTTCCATTCTAGAGGTGAAAGATATAATAAAGATAACTGGATTTATACACACAAAAATTAAACTTAATAAACAATATGATGATAATTGAACATACCACACATGTGCACTCTTGACAACGGTCTCCAGTAGGGATCACAGCTCCATTAGGGAAGTCATTACCGTTCACACCACAGCCTACAATACACACAAACACACACTATACTCTGTCTCTGCAGTTCAACGAACCCACACATACACACCACTTCAGTGAATTGAAGAAACCCACCTTGACAAGATGGACAGCAGGTATTGGGTGGAGGAGCAGATGGGAATTTACATGGTGTGTTACACTGCTCCCTCTCACAGCGAACGTGACCCTCCTGGTGAAAGGAGAGAACGATATTAACAAAGATGAAGGTGACTGAAAAGATGGAGTGTTAAATTGTCAGTCAGTATCAGACCCACCAAACAGTAGCAGACATCACAGGGATTCTCTACCGGCCTCCACTTGGCTTTGTGGTCATACTGGACACCAGAATGGATACAGCCTGCAAACACATCTTCATCAGATTGCTTTACTGTTATGGTATTACTACAGGCAGTGAAGTGGCTAAAAGATCAACACCAGAACACATAAGAAAGAAAAATGTCTCTTTCTGCAGGACCAATCTTTCAACCCTTTTCCTGCAAATCAATCTTATCTGTCAGCTTAGACAAATGGAGCAATACCAGCCCTCAACTCTCGAAGCACATTTGCACCCCCTGCTGTCTGAGAGAGATTTTTCTGGTCAGTATTAAACTATCAACATATTGTATTACATGTAAAATAGAGAAGTCTGTGTAATATTAACTTTGTGTTGCCACAACTCTTGTCTTGGTTCTCACTGACCGAAACCAATAGGAGCATTTAATGACTGCATAAAGATGTGTTAAGTCTTGTGTTTTCCGTCCCGTCGACCATGAACTTGTTGTTCTTCCAGTTTGTTTTTTTCTATTCTTTTGACGCTTTTTAAAACATTTTTGTAACTTTTTTCCAACGCTTCCTTTTATTCATAGTCAACAAACATAATTTAAATGACATTATACCTATTTTTTTAGTTTAAAAAAGCAGAAATTATGAATTATTTTAACTGATAGTTAAGATCAGAGGACGTTGAGTGAATCACAGTGTAAAAGTTTAGTCATGAGACTGTTTAAAACCATTTAAAAAACACCCAAAATGGAAGTAATCATTACTTTAACCTGCAAAGAATGTTGTATGGCTTCCATACAACATGCATGCATCCAAGTTATTTTTGGGCAATTTGGTTGAAAGAAACCCACATTGCTGATATAGAAAACTTTGAAAATGGGTCAAATTTGACATGAGGGCAACATGAGGGTTAAGAGCTTGCTGTGCAGTTCAATGTTTGAATATATTCCAAAAGGTTTTTTTTAATATAAAGAACAATCTATGCTTTTGGGAACATACTTATAATTTACGGGGGTATCAAATGAAAACTATTCCATTTGTTTGAACCAAAATGTAATTCATGAAAGTGTAAAAAGACCTACTAAGGAGAGACTACCAAAGATGAGCTCATATAAGCATGCTGTGAAATGGTAATATTGATAATACTGATGGATCTCAATACAGTTTTTAATGTAGTTTACTGAGGCACTTTTAATGTTTTGTTTTAGGTTTTCTTTCACTAACTAAAGATTTTTATTTTATTTTTCTTACCTCTGCACCGCTGGCAGCAGTCCCCAGGTGCAGTCTCCTTGTGCGTGCAGTCCAGTGAAGGGCAGGGTTGGGGATAGCATTCCCTGTTACCCCCCTGTTGGCAATGAAGGGACACAGAGGTGAGAGAAAATAATGAACAGTGGAAGACAGAGCAATTGTTCAGGCTCAATAAATATGTTTGTGTTAGTGTAGGTGTGTCACAATGAAGGTACTCACCTTACACGTGCATGTCTGACAGCCATCTATACTGTAGGACACATTATGAACTGTACCATCCAGCTCACACCCTGAAGATGAGACAGAAGTTTAAATGCATACAAATGTTTGAGCTTGTGGGTGTGTGTCTGCATTTCCCAAGTGATAAAGTTAGCGTGTATACTGATAGTTTAAGTAAGAAAAGAGGAATGTGGAAATAAGTTTGAGCTTTACAGATGGTCCATCTTTGTCTATCAATGCAGATTTGCTTCACATTTTCTCTACTCTAGGTCACTGGGGAACATCTGGCTCTGCTCTCTCTACAGTGATGACAGAACAGCATGGTTCTGATGTAATACATGTGCTGGCTCTCACACACACTATACTTAATGGGCCGTAACTATAACCACAAGTGCCTGCAGGCTTCCAGCCGTTAAACACTACCACCGGCAAGTCTATTAACACTATCTATTAAAGATTTACTGTAAGAGAAACAGATCAGATCATGGCCCTAACAACTTGCCCTGTTCTGTGGCTGTTATTTAGATGAAAAAGAAAATTGTTTACAGTACAGCACATACCAAACACTGAAGAGCAACATCGCTCAATTTGTTTCATCAAAGGCTTTCAGAAAGCTCATCAAATATTTTTTTTGCTTAGCTTGGACATTTCAACAGACAATTATTTTAATGACAACTCTCCAAAGGACAGAGACAATGTGTTTGTGTGTGAGAGAGGGCAATAATCACAGAGTGGGAGAGAGGCTAGTGAGGCTGCCTACTGTGCCATCAGCCAACAGGCATTTCCTCTAGCAAGCCAAGCATGCATGAGATCAAAGTTTGTGTGTTTGTTTTTTTTTTTTTTTTTTGTTTTTTTTTTTTTTTTTTTTTTGGTGTTATGGGGGGGGGGGGGTGTGAAGGGGGGGGGGTTGGTTGGGGGGGGGGGAGTGGGGGAGAGTTTTTTTTTTTTTTTTTTTTTTTTTTTTTTTTTTTGGAAAAAGAAAAAAGAAAAAAAAAGAAAAAAGGGGGAAGAGGGAGGAAAAAAAAGTAAAAAAGAGAGAGAGAGGACAGAACAAAACAATGTATGTATTACTCTGTGAGAGTGGACTACTGGAGAGAGAGACAGAGAATCCTTAATGAAGCCATTTAAAAAACAAAATAAAGCCAGTCCAACATCAAGTAAAGTCCCACATGTTTGTTTCACTCCATTATGACGGGCGGTTGTGCACAGTCACCTCAAATGCACCAACCAGGAAGTTGATCACAAATGTATTACTGCACAACAACCAAGTACTCTAAAACTTAGCTTTGACAAATGGTAGTAATATAAAAATACATTGGCAAAAAACATGTAAAACTACCAGGATGATACTTAATCTGTTAACACAACAGTGACAAACTATCCCCTTATGAAATTGATATGGTGAACGTTTTAGCAAACAGTTGCCTATTTACAGATCCAGCAGCAACAAGTTCTGTATCGCCTGAAGAATGTTAGTCCAATATTCACTCTTTTTTAGCTTTCTACCAATGTCTGAGGGAAATATCCAGCTCTTCTGCAGCTAATTCCTACACTATGATCACCAGTTAGTTGAACTTTGTCTGTCTACTGTCTGGGAGCTTGCAAAACGTTTTTTAAGAGTTTTTTTCTTTGCCAAAAACAGTTGCCTGCTGCAGCTGGAAACAAGGTTGATGAGAGTGGTGAAAGTGAACCAACAGGAAAGTTGAGCCAAAACAATGAGCTGAAAGATGCTAAAATGCTCCATACAGCTAACATGAGTGCTTGTTCTGGTCAACTTCTGGTGGTATCTAGCTCTGCAGAAATCTTTGGTTTGGAGGTAACAATATTTCACAGCCTATTTTGCTATGGTAATGACGTATTTGTCCTATTTCATTCCATTATCAATCCTTTCAACGGTCATCCTTATCATGAATTGCCTTCTGCTTCTCTGAGCTAACAGAGATGATGTAGGTAGCAAATGATGGTCCAATCTCTTCTCACTGACAAGTACTTTATTCCTCTATTCTTCTGTCCAGTAAAGGAAAGGGTCCAGGGTTTACCAGCCATGGCATATTACAAGGTTTCCAGTAGCTGAATCCCGCCACTCTGTGAAGCAGGAACCACAGTTGTGCATATGGCAGACAGCCTTGGGGTACACTTGGCAACGGGCCTGATGGCAGAGGTCAGGACAGCTGATAGGTGCAGAGCCAAGGGGACAGCCGCTAAACCAGTGGAGCTTGAAACAAAACCTACAGACAGTGTTGCGAGGAAAAGGGGAACACAACATTGGTTTGAATGCTAAAAAAAAACTACTTAGAAAAGATTTAACATACTCAACTTATTCATAATATGACTATTGTCTCGTAAAGCCAGCTGGTATATCTCAAGTTTTGTTTTCAGTTTCAAAAATTTCTACTGACATTTTTAAAGCTTGGCATTTGGATGATAAAGCTTGGGGGAAAAGTTTAGATGATCATGTGATTCACTGACTCTGGAAACCTTTAGAACAACTGTTTAACTCACTGCTGTAGGTGTAGCTTTGTTTTTACCTCAAAGGTTTTGAGAAACCGATACTAACAGATAGAAACTGAAAACTGACCGCCCACAATTAGTGTGTTTGTCCAGTAAGATGTAGGGATCATGTTAATTTCTAGGGTAAGGAAAACACTAGTCATTAATCAACCTACTTCAAATGATGCCTCTCCCAAGCAAATACCCACTGAGCTGTGTAATACCACAATAAGCATCAAGCAACAAATTGTGGGCTGGCTTTGCGAGACTATCATAACTTATCATAACTTTCTTTTTGTAATGCTGATACCTGTGATCTGGTGTGATTGGAAGCCATATGTTGCTCCTATTCTGAGTAGCATTTGTAACAGTATCATCACTTTCTGGCTTAATTTGTCCCATCCATTCCTGCTGATCATTCAGAGCACTGCTTTTGTCCGAATTAAAAGTCATCCAGTCCTGCTTGACCCAGTGCTGGGGCAGGGAGGTGATTGGAGGGCAGGTACGGGTGATGCGTTTTAAAGCTCGGTCACTGGATGACATCAACTGTTGCTGCGTGTGAAAGTAGAACCGCAGGTAGTGCGGCCCATTGAAGAACCAGTTGCAACTGTCCTTGTCGTAACCATCCGTTCGAAAGCCGAATGCATCATACCCGCTGCGATCCAAACCAAATGGATCAAACCCATAGATACTGTAGCCTTTGTCACTGAAAAGCTCAGACATTATCTTGTCTTTGTGTGACTTCTTATCACTCTCCTTTTCATCTGTCTCTTCATGCTCTTTCTTCTTCTCATTCACAAACACCCCATCCCTCCGCATGCCAAACCAGGTGAAATTAGAACGGTTGAATCCATAGCGATTGAAGCCAGATACATCATATCCATCCATATCAATGAAGTCCCGGTTAAAGCCATCTTTGCTGTAGTCCCACCTGTCCCAACCGCTCCGGTCATAGCCATTATGATCATATCCATGTTGGTCAAAACCACTGCTGTCAAAGCCCCCAATAACAAAGCTATTTCGGTATAAGTTGTGTTTCTGATATTTTGGACTTCCTTTTGGGTGTTTTTGTAATGTCATATTACAAGGAGCACCAATGGTTATGGGCACATATACAATACACATCTGCTGCTGGGAAGAAAGTACATCATTGGGGGTAACTTCAAAAGGCTTCATCTTCACATATCTCTGTGTAGCAGGGTAAAGAATGTCGCTCTGAGCATGATCGTCTCTAGAAGTTTGTCTTTTTGATCCATGCTGATGTTTATCTTGCCACTGTGCCCACAGCTTGTCCATGAATGCCATATGTGACAGGTATAAAGGGTCGTAAGCAGCTAGAGGTGAAGCCATGTGACCCCCTACCCAAAGCCTAAAGAGGCCAGAAAAGGTCTGCAGGGACTGGGAGAACACGTGGAAGTCGGCCTGGTTTAGAGTCCTCTGCAGAGTCACTGCATCTGGCAGCCACACCTAAAGAAACCAATGGAAATCAATTAGACAAACCCTGATACCAGTAATACAGCTTAAAACACTTCAATGTATAGAGAGTACAGTGAGGTGGGCTGTCAAATGAACAAACACAGTTTGACAAACCGAAGAGTTGAAACTCCGTCTGAGACAAGGGGACCAGTGGAAACGGGAAGTCAGGCCCTGGAAAGGGTGATGTGGGATGCAGCCGGAGCCAGGCTCACCATCTCCTCCAAACAATCCAGCCTGCCAAGCAGCTGAGAACTTCATCGACCCAGAGTCCACTGTCCACTCAAAATATGGAAGTGCCAGTTTGCATGATGACACTAACTGCAGCTCACGCTCTACTGATCGCAGAAAGTAGCGGTGCCAAGGGAGGAAGAAGGCATGATTACCAGCCAGAGGGGAGAACTCAGCTCTCAGTAGCGCAAAGCCCTTCCACACAGCTAAATCCACATGCAAACACACACAAACACAAACACACACACACACACACACACACGACAAGACATAAATAAATTCATAATAATGATACAAAGGTATGCTTTGGATTTAAAAAAGCAAGGGAACCAAAACATTTAGATTTACAGTCTTACCTGGTCTGGCATAGACTTTCCTGATAGCCCGTTGGTACAACCTCCTCTCTCTCAGTGTGAGGTCTCTGATCTCTTTACGCTGGGTCAGGTGTCTGCACACACAGTTAACTCTGCCACTACGTGTGCATGTGCACTTTTCACAGCCTTGCCTGAACCATTCTCCATATCTCCACAGCTTTTGATGAAAGAAGCAGCCACAACCTCCACCACACCTCACGTCAGAACACCTCACTCCGGGAGAGAAGCTCATTATTTGTGCCTCTCCAGCTTTGTCCTTCACCAAAGCTTGGCAATGTATTAGATTGAGATAATCACAGGTATAAGTAAAATCTGGGTCCTCGCGGCAGTCTACACTTTGAATATTTCCTTTAAGATCTTCCAGCTCAGTACGGTTGAAGTCTATATTGCTATACCACACTTCATCCTCCAAATTATCCTGGTCGTATTTACAGAAAGTCTTGTTCACAGAGGAGATGTTGTATCTGTGTTGAGTATAATTCTGGTGGCCAGTGGGAAGACCCTGCCTTGCTTTGCGGAGGCAGCACGCACCCAACATGCACTGGTCTCTACAGGCATTAAAGGATAGGAAGTTGTTGCTGCTGTTTCCAGTGCAGTAGAGGAATTCCTCACAGAGGCCAGAGATAGGATTAAAGGCCCAGCGGCGTTGAAACGGCAGCATCTCTTCACAGTTGTTCGCTGGTTTGGGTACCCAACATGCCTAGAAGTAGGGAGGGGGGACACAGGGCCTCTTACCCAGCCTTAAACCCCACTGCAATGCCCTTAGCCAGAACTGACAAAGGACAAAAGTAAAGCAAAGCACTGCTATTGGGCTCAACTAATGCAGCAGGCCAAGCAATGTTACAGCTAAACCATGAACACATAACACACAATCACAAGAGTGATCTAAAAACTAGATCAGTTACATTAAAAGAATAACATGCCATTTTGAGAAACAGTCGTGTACTTTCTTGCCGAGAGTTAGATGAGGGGGTTGATACCACTCTCACATCTGTCCATCAAATATAAAGCCACAGCAAGGCGATGTTAAACTTATCTTAGCACCAAGATTGGAAACAAGGAAAAAGCTAGCCTCACTCAGTCCATAATGTAAAAAATATGCCTACCACCAACTATGAGATTGGTATTGACCTTCTTATCTAACTCATGAAAAAAGTGTATTTCCCAAAATGTCTACCTGTGTCAAATTTAGCAAAGTACAGAGGCCGGTAAGAACAAAATTACTGAAAAGAAAATGCTAGGCTATAAGAAACTATAGCAAAACTACAGTAACACAACACTTAACAGAGGTTTGTGATTGACCCACCTCAAGCATTTCAAAAGTTGTGGAGACCTGTCGGGTAACCAAACATACAATAATCAAATAATTAAAAACTAAAACAATCAAACACAGTAGACGAAACTGGGGAAAGCACACAAGGCTACATGCTCAGCCATACAAGTAGCATAGCATCTACTGCCCTGCTAGCAGCTATGTGTCAACATGCTCACAATGACAATGCTAACATGCTTGTTTTGGTATAATGTTCACCATGTTCTCCATCTTAGGTTAGCATGTTTTTTAAACAAAAAGTACAGCTGAAGCAGATTTTTATGGGAATCCATTCAGTCGTCCTAGTTGTTAAGATATTTGGACTGAAGTGGACTGACATCGTCACCCCTGGACATTGCTGCTAGCATGGCTAAAAAAGGCTGGAACTGACAGACATTTTCACATCATGGACAGACTAGTTCGACACCAACATGGACATGTTTGTTGTTGTTTTGTTTATACTCTACTCCACTAATCCTGGCACAAAAATACCTGTCTCAGCTGTTTCTGACACACTGGTCCCTTGGTGTTTGGGGGACAGGAGCAGTAAAACCCAGTGGGGTCAGAGGTCAAGACGACACATACGCCTCCATTTTGACAGGGGTTAGACAGACAAGGGTCTGGGAGAAGGACGGTCATCTGCAAACTAGCTACTTAACACCAGTTCATGTGCGTTAGTGTAATGTTGTTGAAAGTGTGCCAAAATCATTTTTTTATTGTGTGTTTTTGTATGTGTTTGACAAAGATTAAGAGTAAGCAAATGCGAGAATGAGAACTGTCAGAATCTGAATCAGTTTTACCTTTGATGTTAGCTTGGCATGTGACCTTTCCAGATGTGCATGTACACACAGTGTTGAGGTCAATCTGCCAGTGCTGGCCATCCTCCACTTCACGGCCCTCCCACACACATCGCTGCCTCACACACTCACATCCCTCTAGGTACCGTACGCGAGACTGTAGGTCTGCATTCTGTAGAAAAACAAAACGCAATGACGCTTTATAACACTTGACATTCTTTGTTATTATGGAAAGTCATGTAATCTGAGTGCTATACGTACCTGAGTTTTGACCATGTCCAGCATACGAGCCAGCTCCTCCAGCCTCTTATCCAGCTTCTTTAGCCTGTCATCTTTCTGTGCCTGAGAAACAGACTTCACCCCTTGAGGAGATCCCGGGGGCCCCAGCACCACACCTCTCTGCAGCTGGTCACTCTGGACGTCCTGGGGATAATGGTTGGTTTGGTCCGTTGGCCTGCGGCTTGTTTCAGGTTTACTGGGGGATGCGTCCTGCTGCAACATTCGACTGCTGTCAGTCCGAGAATCTGAGCTATGGCTATCTGCGTACTTAGAAGGAGGCAGAACATCTGGAAGAAGACAGTGGATTTGGTGGGAGAAAAGATTCCTGAATAATTCTTGAATGAATAAAAGAGCAAATTTAGAGCCTAAACAAACATCCTGGGAAAATGATGTCAAAATGAAGACCCACACTGAGGAATAATAAACTAACTGTTTGGGGGAATTTCTGCCTGAGGGCAAAAAGATATGATCTATTGCATGTAAACCACAGTTGTCCCACTACTTTTAGGAGTATCTATGTTTGGAATTCTAGACAGAGTTGCAAAATACATTTTTATCATTTATTTCATAGTTTATATAACCGTTTATGACAGGAAAACTCTTCATTGACAAAAATGGTCTTGTCTCCCAGAGTACTTAAAATATAATACATTATCAGGGTCAGTACTGAAGAGAAAGAATGGAGCAAAAGAAAACAAGGAGGGAATGACGCTGCAGCCTATTCTGCAGTTTCCGCTTTTCAGCATGCTGATACAAACTGATGGATGCACATGTACAGCAGAGAGTGCATGCATACACATATCCAGAAAAAAAAAGGAAATCGATCACAGCTCTCCAGTGAGTTTCGAAATCTTTATTTTTAAAGGTATGCTTGCGGGGTCTTTGGGTATTTTTTGGCAATGTCCTTATATATTTATTCTTTTTTTCTTTATGTGCTCAAATGGATTCAGATTTCAGATTATTTTCTTTCATTTGTCCCTCCAAACAAAGAAAATAATTTACACTCAGTTTCGATATAGATAATCTTTCTTTACCTGTAACATTGTCACAGAGCCATGGCCTCCTTAGATATGCTTTCATTGAAATCTCAGCTGTCTTCAAATATCCCTGCATTCATAAAGAAACACAGAAATGCTCACATTCTAAATGTTGCTGTATACAGAATGCACATCAAATGGAGCTTAAGTAACCGCAATTGTTTCTCTAAAAGAGTACTGCAAATATTTAGTCAATCAGTAAAGGAGATGTTTCATGTTGTTAGTATGCAAGTATGTACAAGTATGCAGTATGTGCAAGAAACTCACACTAAATTTGCTGTCTTTCTTCCCTGGTGTGCTGGCAAGAGTGACAATAGCATTTTGAAGCAGTTCCAGGTTGATTCTCTCTTCACTTTTTAACGGTATAATCACAGCTTCTTGACAGTCTACAAAAAATGCCAGCCTGTTAGTCTCCAGGCTCACAGCCAGCTGTACCCACTCCTCCCCGGAGAAAGGGTTTCTCCTGGGGAAGCGAACGCTGGCAAGGCCCTGAGCTCCTCCTCCAACCTGATAGTCCAAACGCAGAGTGTTATCGAGGGTGGAAGAGATCATTTGGAGAACGGGTGAGGACTCAGAGGAGAAAGAAAAAAGAGTGGCACTGGAGCCCGATGCCTGATGCCCCACCAGATGCACCCCCATGCTACCCTGAAGGTTGGAGTACAAGAAGTGGGAATATTCATGAGGAAGAGTCAGGTAGGTTGCTCTGGGACGTATTTTGTATATGACACTGCTGGGACTCTGCAGTCTGGCCACACCGCTTATGTGGTGGGACATGTTTAGAGCTGCCAGAAGGTCGATCACTAGGAAAGAGATAAAACAGACTTGTGACAAACATGTATACATCAACATCATACACATAGTGCATGAGGTCCTCCTCTGTCTAATGGAGGATGACACTGCGGTTTCTGGGTTGTGAGGAGTTTGAGTCTGTGTGAGAGGGAATCAGAATGAAGCCATTCATCAGCTGGTCACACATGGCTGCCTAACTGACCTCAAACACAACACCAACAGGACCGCATGGCACAGTCAGTCTGATCTCTCTGCCTCTTATTAAATCTGGAGATAGCTCTTCACTGCTAAAAGCTTACACTGTTAGAAAGTTTTGTTTATGGGATAAATGTAAAGAGTCCATCAGTGGTGGAAAGCAGGTAAGTACATGTACACAAGATAAGTACTTAAATAAAATTAATGCTGAGTAGCCTTCTTGTATTTGAGTATTTCCAAAGGCTAGGCTACCGTCTTCTTCTACGCCACTAAATTACAGAGGGAAATCTTGCACTGTTTACTAAATTTATCTGAGTTAGGCTATAGTTACTTTTCAAAGAAACATTTTAATTAAAAACATATGACCATCTTTAAAAAATTGATGCATTGTTAAAAATGTTAAAATGTTGCTTGCACATAACTAATCTGTAATAACAATTAAATCGCCTACTATATTATATTATGTAACACTCTGTTCTGCAAAGATGTTTACTTACAGCCTACTTTTGCTGGAAACTTGCAAAGATGTTTACTTACAGCCTACTTTTGCTGGAATCTTATTTTTACTTCTTAAGTAGGCTATACTTTCACTCTGTAGTATTGCTACTTTTAAGTAAAGTATCTGTTGTTTACAAGAGGCCTATACTACTATCAAATCAAAAAATCAAAATAAACAAAACTATAAAAATGTAAACTAAACAACGAGTTAGCCTTCTAGTGAGCACACTTTTGTGAACTCACCATTCTCGTGCTGTGGACTGGAGTGCCCCTGCACAGACAGCGCAAAGACCCAGAGCAAATGTATCTCCAGCAGCATGAGCGTCCTCAGTTTGTTGCTCTCCATTCTCCAGACGGAAAACAATGGGAAGCCTGGATTCAAATCCAACCACTTTATGCAAAAGACATAGTGTTTGTCGTCTTTTTAACCTCAATCTGGTGACATGGACCTTGAACTGTAGGATGTCCCTGTTTCCTCTGCGAGCAGACCTTTTCCAAAGAGAGCGCGCGGGGGAAACATGAAACATCTGGATGCAGGCAGGGCGTCACTTCTCTGCAGTCACACAGTTAGAATCCCCCCTGGGGCCATATCTACAAAATACTTTCACTCAATGATCACAAAGGCGAAGAGTTTGATGATTATGACTATGATTGCTCAAGATGCTTGTTATTTCTAATTAGACAGAGAGAGAGAGAGAGAGAGAGAGAGAAAAAAGACACGCATGCAGAAAAGTTCAGGTGTGCAGTGCGCGCGTGATGTCACCGGTTCTTGTCTCTGTCTCATTCAGTTTCCAGTCCCAGAAGGATAGCTGTGAGTGAAGTCTTTTCTTCCCCTGTTTTTCCTCATTTGTCAGGCAAAAAAAAGAGAGAACATCTCTCCACCCAACACTGCTCAGTGTTGTTGATTCCCAAAGACCCCGTTTAGGGAATTAGCTAAAACCTGGTCTGGAGAGACTGGAGAGGAGCCATCCTGAAGCAGCCAAAAATGTGTGTGTGTGTGTGTGTGTGTGTGTGTGTGTGTGTGTGTGTGTGTGTGTGTGTGTGTGTGTGTGTGTGTGTACAGAGAGAGGCAGAGGGAGACAGAGGGAGGGGGTAAACACAAGTAGTTATGTTTCACTGCTTTGGAATCGGTCCCAGTGTGCATCCCACAGTGCTAAATCTCTTCTCCCCACCCCCACACACATACACACCTCTGTCTCCACAACTCTTGGCTTTTCCCTCGTGTTGTTGTCCTTATTGTCTCTGCTGTGTTTATTATTTCAGAGCCTTTCTTTATGTGCACCCTCATAGCTCTAAGACTAGACTACACAGACACTGCTACAAAGAAAGACATGCCTCTCTGTCTTGTTGAAGTATTTTTAATGTGATGATAGGACACCCAGGTGTTTCCTAATGCACGCAGCAGGGTGGAGAGTCACTCCAGATTGTTTTCTATACAGATTGAGATTATATCTGTTACAGGAGATACAGGAGACACATTTTCGAACACATGATTTTAACCATGGTCTTCCCACCCTCTGTCCACTTACCAAACAAAACCTTATCCGTGAATAATGCCAGTTAGTCTGTAATAATCACAATTACAAGTTTTCCCACAGGATTTACTCTATTCGCTTCAGTGGTTTTTCAGCATACACTCAATCCCTCTGGATGGCATTACACTTCCAGGCCGAGAGGGCTGATTGAAGACAGTGATAAAGCAGTATAGACTTGAAGAATGCAGCAAATGTTTTTCCAGGGATTTAGTTTTTAACGTAGAATCAAGCTTTTATGAAGGAGGCCATTTACTGTTAAATTGTCTTTCAGAGGAACACTAACAGGAACATAATGTTGCTCTCACACCCACTTCATAGCCAGTGGGCCTTCCTCTTGAGTGGAAGAAGGTTGGGTCGATTTGCAGGACAAATTGAGCAATTTAGAACAAGACAAATACATCTACAGCCATGCAAGAGGCTCTGTGAGGCTGTAGGCACATTGGTGCTTTGAGCTGAATGCTAAGCATGCTAACATGCTCATAACGACATGTGTAATATTTACCATGTTCAGTCAAAAAAAGTCAGGGGATCACCAAAGTTATTCAAATCCATCCTAAAGGGGGACAGGAGTGTGTGAACCAAATTTCATATAAATTCATCCAATAGTTATCGAGACATTACACTCAAAACCACAAATGCAAACCTCAAGGTGGTTCTAGAGGAAAAGTGAGGGGATCACCAAAGTCATCAGGATTCATCCTCTGGACACCATGAATGTCTGTGCAAAATCAATCATCCATCAAATAGGTTTTTTTTGCTTTTTTTTTTAACTTTACCAAAGTTGTGGACTTAAGATAGACCAACATTGCCATCTTTAGAGCCTTAGCATATAATATGACATACTTTTAATTTAATTTAATTTAATTTATGAGATTTCACAACATTAATGCAACATTTGTTCACATATCACAGTGTTTTATTATTCAATGTATTCACTTGGTATTGCTACTCTATATTTGAGAGGTAATGCAAACTTTGCTTTCTGCCCATGAAAATATTTACATATTCACATGTATAATTACACACAAAGGACACAAAATGCACTGAAAAATGTTTGTGTGACGGTGTGAGAGTTTGATATGTGCACATATGTGTCTACATATTTTACATCATGTGAGTATAAAAAGTGAAGTCTGAGTTAGACTCCAAACTACTACTGCTACAATCAATTTGTCTATAGTGAGATGTCTTTCTTCAGTAGACTTAACAGTCCTCGACAAAAGTTCAGCTAAGTTTCTAATGATTGCCATTTTAGGTAACATCATTACAAGAAAAAACAAAACAAAACACACACAACACAACAACAATCCAACTATTATCTATCAACCATTCCCTATCTGCTTTTCAACCACATATCTGCTGACATCCAGCGGTTATGTCCAATCATAGCAATATAATACAACCTCAACAAGTCTGTTTATCTATGTTAATCTATTTAGCTATTGTTCATCTTATTATGTCAACATAAAAACCTTTAAAAAACTGTGCAAAAAGTGCAGTGATCGTTTCATCCTCTGAATTCACAACTCTAAATGCTGCTTGAAATACCATCTTTAAACCTAAAAATATGATCTGAGAAGTGCTTGTCCTTTGTACTCTCTCTCAGAGACACAGACTGTGTAGAAGTTAACTTTCCCCTGAGGCAAACATTACACTTCTGCTCCTCCTGTTTTTTTTTTCTGACAATAGAAACCACTGACAAGTCTGCTCTAACCAAAACATTTCTGCAAACGATAGCTTTCATCACAGAAGCCCTAAAGATATGTCCAGACCAGACACACTCCTTTAAGTGTGTGTGTGTGTGTGTGTGTGTGTGTGTGTGTGTGTGTGTGTGTGTGTCTGTATCTGTGTGTGTGTGTGTGTGTGTGTGTGTGTGTGTGTGTGCCTATGCATGCTGGGACAAGTGTGAAAAGGGATGTGAGTTAATCTTCAGAAGGTGAACAGCCAATGTTTGATAGCTAATCCCTTGTCAGGCCCCATTAGTTGTCACATGTCACTAATTGATCAAATCCAACAGGCACAAGCTTTGTAGCTAAAGTAAACACTCATACTGTACTCTTTTAGGAAGTTCTAACCTAAACAATACACTGACATATATCTATACACTTAAAGTATGTTTCAAGCTTCCAAGACCTAATTTACTGAGGAAAAAGACATTTCCTGTTATGCTCTGTAATAAAGCAACTACAGCTTGAAGTAGAACTGACCCTTCAACTTTGATTGCATGACAAAATGGCTCTGTCTTTGTACCAGACAAATCTCTTAACTTCACTTGTGACCCCGGTCTCTGACCTCACCAGCAGCTTCTTGCTATCTCTAATCTGGTTGGCTCCGTCTTTGTCCCTGTCCAGGTAAACTCCGCCCTCGGGCTTAAGTCTCTGAGCTGACGTTGATCCCAGGATACACAACATAAGGCGCTATCTGCTTTTTAATGTATGTGGGGGGGTCAGTGTGTGTGTGGCCGGTGGTATCTATTGTTGCGTCTATTGTTTAGTCCTAAAAGCCTCATTTTGCCTTTTTGAGGGGGCGTTTAGTGGCTTTTCAGGGCTTTGGGAATCAGAGATGCTGCTTTCATCACAAGTCAGGAGGATATGGAGACTGACAGACAAGCTGCAGAGGATTTGACAACCACAGGTCAGTCAGCTGAACAACAGCATAGGCAATTTGTGTTCATATGCATTATATGAGTTGTGTGTGTTTATTTACCTCACATTGGCAGCAGAGTTACTGTCAGGATGTGACCCCAGATCCTATTTAGCCCCCTCACCGCATTCAAACACTTACACAGACAAACACACCAGTGCACCCAGAGACTCACAAGAGCATTATAGACATTAAGTCACACACCTTAATTTACTTGAAATAAAACTGAAGTTGAATTTTGTGGTGAAAAAATGTGGCCAAGTTTCTGAAATACTGACTGACATACTTCTAAAAAGAGTCATTGTAACCCGATAACTCGTATCTGTGCTTGTAGGAAATGCAACCTTTAAAAAGCCACAGATGCAGAAAGAATATAAGTCAGAGGGTTTACACTAAGTGTTGCCAGGTCACAGAGAAACATGAAGAGAATAAGGATAGCGGTCTACTATTCTGCTGGTTTGCTCTAGCTCTCAGACTAGGGAAAGCCAGACAGAAACACACTTTAAGGGGATTTGAGGGAATTATAGGACAGAGCAGAGTGTGTGTGTGTTTGTGTCGGTGCGTGCTGCTTTGTTAATACATTAGGAGAGGGTCTTAAACTAATGATGCTTATTAAGACATGTTGCCATCAAGGCACAGAAGAAAGCTAAGCCTAGCCCACTCATTCACACCGTAGAAGTGAAAGGATGATCGTGTTTAGCTAATCGTGTTTGTTATTCCTCTCTCTTCACTCAGAAAGAACTGATCCCTGAGGCCTGACTGAGCCCAGGAATGGCCCTCATTGAACTTAAATGGAGATTGTTTCAGGCCAAGGCTCTAGCCTGCTCACTGTTGTTTCTCCTGTGTCTGCACACAGCCACAGGTACAGCCATGTCACATTTGTATGCATCAGAGTTCAACTCATTGCCAGAATTTATGGGTTTCTTACACTTTGCATATGTTGCCTTGACACAGGAATGTCAGGGTGGGGTGGATGTTTGGATGGTCAGGATGTATATGCGACAATCAAAGAAAACAGCCACTCAGGAGAAGTTGTTGCTGAACTCATGGCTGAGACCACAATGGATGGGGTTCACTGGAGCCTGGATGGAAAGGATGCTGATTGGTTCTTCTTGGAGGGAAGAAGCATCCGGCTGAAAACATCAGCTGACAAGGTCCTTGACCGAGAGGTAACTGAGTCTGGACATGATCTGAGTGTTGGAGCTTTCTTATAATCAGAAAGACGCGAATATAGCGCAAGGATTTCAGATTTTATGAGTCTGTAGGAATGCTTGTTACAGTGTGGGGCCACAATGAGGAAGTTATATCTAAGTTTAGAGCAAACAATCAGGGATGAACCGTATAGCCTTGTCCTTGGACCAAAAACAATCTCTCTTACCGTCATCCTCTTCCCAGCCAGCTGACGTACATCATGGCAGCTATTAAAGGGTCAACCAGATTAGCGTTCTCTCTCTCTCTGTCTCTCTCTATCTCTTTCTGTCTCTCAGTTGATCTACTTCTGTCACTATCCTTAAAAAGAAAACATTAGTACAGCTATATAGTTTCAACATTGCATCTTTATCAATTATACTAAGCTTTGAGTGACCAAGAGGGTGCATATGTACAATTCACTTATTAAACACACCTTATAGAAATCTCGTCTTCCCAGCATGCTTCATAGAAATTTGGCATTTCTTACACTGTCACCATAAAAGGAAAATATGACATTTTTATTAAAAGAACAAGAAATATATGAAGTGTGTTATGTGGCCTATTATTTCTATATGTTTTGGTGTACATGCATGATTGATTATTGATTAACATCAAATAAGAGAAAATGCATGTTACAATATTATATTTTTTAGGCACTTAGTTAAACATTTCTAGAGTAGGCAAATGTGAGAGTGCACAATGAATACAAAAGCCTATAAAGACTTTTTCTTGAAAATAGACTGAACATATTTATACCTTATGTGCTTTTAATATGGAATTAAGCATTATAAATTGAGTGTTTTCCTGAGTCAATGTCTTGGCAATAGCCTGTTCACAAAGTTATCCTGTTGGTTATCATGATTTAGGATTTGTGTTAAAATATTCTATCATATTGAATAAAGGTCTTCTTTGTATCTTCATATGTTTTGTTCCCACATCTCTCAGACTCAGGGTCCTGTTCTAATGGCTGACTTGTCATGTTATGAGGATGACACACTTCAGGTACACATTTTTCCATTCATCTTACCCATAACTCTTCAGTGTGTCATCCCACATTCAAACCTCTGTCTCTTTTTTATGTTGTTGTAGAGTGTGTACAGGATCATGGTGGAGATTCTCAATGAGAATGATAATTCCCCTGTGTTCGCAGAAGACACTGTCCAGTCTCTCATTATCAGTGAGGTATGGCACGCTCACAAACACGGGCACACATACGCATACATCAAACATACAAGATTAAAGTTCTACAGTGTTTCTCTGCCTGAGTTTCTATCTGTGTGTTTTCCAGCTAACTCCAGTGAACACTGTGGTGTTAACTGTCCAGGCCACAGATGCAGATAACGACAAGATCATTTACTCCATTGACCAGGCATCAGTGAGTTCTACTCTTTAACTCTTTACACTAGAAAAAAACACCACCACAAAAGCACCACTGTTAATGTGTTTGTGTGTGTTCTGCAGCCTGATGCAGAGTACTTCAAGATTGATCTCCCCAACAGCGGAGAGGTGATCCTGTCCAAGCCTCTTGACTATGAGACCAAAACCCTGCTTACTATCATCATCCATGCTTCAGTAAGCTATAAACATTACATTTTTAACAGTTTTAGTGTAAATGTATCAACAAATTTATCTTATTAAATCCGTTTCTGTCATCCTTCCCAAGAAAATAAAGTAAAGCTTTGATTCCCTGATGCTCTTTACGATTACTAATGGAGAAATAGAACCATACCTCATATAGTAGAATGCCTTAATTTCCATTGCACATTGTACAAAGAAACTTGCTGTGCATCTCCTGAAACGGTAAATTAAACATTCAACAGATGCTCGCACACTCACACACACCACATACACATACACAGATACATGCACATGCCATACAGAAAACAATAATAACAATAAATAGGAAGATGAAAATAAGTAATAAAAAGAAGTGGCAGTTTGTGCATTCATTCGTTTCTCCATCAAACTTGCTAGACCAGGGTTATATCCTCTAAAGAAATCTTGACTTGTCATTATCTCAGGAAATGAGCACTGCTGAGCGCTTTAATACCAGCAGCAACATCACCATCACCGTCCTGGATGGAGATGACCAGTACCCACAATTCCTGCCCTGCATGCTACTTTTTCAGGATGAGAATAGTCGCATCTGCACCAGCCCTGTGTACACAGTCAAAGTCACAGAGGGGGAAGAGGTCAGTTGCTAAACCCTCCTTCTATCAGACCACACACGTATCCCTAGTGACAGTGTAGGAAATTATTTTGGTGGCAACTTTCACTGTCTAAAAAGTCAGAGCATTTACAAAATTTTGGGGGCACTTAAAAAAAAAAGTAATTAGTGCATAAAGCTGCTGTTTTTAAATGTGAAATGAGCCCAGATTAATGCATACAGTAATCACCACCTTGTGCCAACATGAGTAAATAAAAAGCATAGTATTGCTATTATCAGTGCATTTATGTAACAATGCTGATATGTTATAGACGGAAATGGAAATTAAATGAATTGAAATAAAATGATGGCTTAATGTAGGATTATTGGCCTATATATATATATATATATTTCAAAATATTGGGGGCAGTTTTTCTCAGATGCCCTTTGCCCCACCCAATTTTCAACACTGACTAGTGTTTTATTGGAATGGTCATTAATGATGTCCATATATTATCCACTGACATGATCTTGGTAAACTTAAAAACACAACCAAGAAGTAGGACTGACAAATGTGTGTCACGTTGCAGGACATTGTGTTGGACTTCTCTCCTGGTCCCATTCATGCAGTGGATGGAGACAGAGGCCTCAGCTCTGCCCTCAGCTATGCCATTCTCTCAGGTATCATACACCAACGCAAATTAGCATTTATTCAAATGTGCTGTGCTTACATCTGTAACTATTGTAACTATGTTTGTGTTCATGCTAGGAGACGATGATGGGCGTTTCCTGATGGACCCAGAAACGGGGGAGGTGAAACTGATTCGGGGGATTGGAGACAGACTCTCAACTCCAGAGCTGCATCTACAGGTCATGGTAAGACTCAATGTTTGCAGCAGGCTTGAAAGACATCCACTCCACACTTTTATTACTCCGAATACCAATCTCACTGATTTGTCTTTTTTGTCTCTCTGTGTCTTGCATCCAGGCATATCAGGACGACGACCCCAGAAAATATTCTGTTGCTACAGTGTTGGTCCGAGTTCTGGCTGTGAACAAGTTTTATCCACAGTTTGACAGGGTTGAATATCAAGGCTTTGTAACTGCTGGAAATAGCCCCGCCTCTCTGGTCTATACCTTTGGCAGCAAAGCGCTGATGTTACATGTACAAGATCAAGACTTTCACCATGTACGCACCACACTTTACTCAACACACATGCCATATACACCCACAGTGCAACAATTCTCAAAGCAGTTCTGTATGTGATTTACATTGTCACCTACCCACCTCCTTTTACTCCACAAATTGACAGGGTTTCAATCCCATGATCCACTTCACCTTCAGTCCTACATCCAATCACACAGACATCTACCAGATCACACAGGAGGGTCTTCTGATCGCTAGGACCAATAAACTTCAAGCAAAACAGAAACACATTCTAGAGGTGAGCCTCAGTGAAAACCTTTTGTTATCATTTGATTTGTTTATTCAATTTGATTGAAAAGACAATACCAGTGGTTTTTCATATCGTAGCTCACCAAAAAACAACATTATGTAAGCTTACATTTGGCATCCTTTTTTTTAATCTCTTTTAAATACTGTAAGTGTTTAGAAAGATTTCATACGTAGCATGAAAGCAATAAGATGGCGATGATGTGATAAAAAGTCAAAATACTTTGCAGGTAACGGCTATAGACCAGGACTCAGGTGATGCTACCTTTGCTACTGTAGTGGTGGAGGTGTTATTTGAAGGACAATCAAGTAAGGACACACTCTTACACACACAGGCATTCACTACGCTCAATGGTGTTTTAAGCCCCCAACATCTCCTTCCAGGCAGCGCTGCAACTGTTGACTTCAAGGCATCTAACCCTAACCATAACCATAACCATAACCATAACCATAACCATAGCCTAATTGACTTCAAGGCAGCGCTGCAACTGTTGACTTCAACGCACCTAACCCTAAACATAACCATTGCCTAATCCTAGTGCCTTCCAGGCAGCGCTGCCTGGAAGGAGACATTGGGGGCTTAAAACACCGATAAACATTCACTACTGATGAGCCTGCAGACTGAAACAATGTATCTGTATGTCTGTCTATGTACACTGCAGTCCCTAATAGTCCACTGGGAGATGAGCGTCCGATAAGCTGCACTGTGGGCAAAGCGTTGTTTCTGAGCATGGTGTTCATGACTGTACTTGGATGTACCCTGTCTATGGCGATATGGCTGAAGAAGAAACACAAAGGAAAGAGGGACCCACTGCAGAGAGGCTGTGTGGCCCAGGGCAAACACCCCAATGTGGTGAGATTTTTAAGCTCTGTAATCCAGAATTATATTTACCAAAATTTGTTGGTCAGTGAATTTGAGTTTCTAAAATATTTTCTACTGCATATTCTCCCTCAGAGTTTACGGTGGTTCCAACTGGTGAGTTATTCGTTTACTATCAAAGCTAATATTCGTCCTTATATAATATTCATCATTCATTGTCCTATATTTCCTGTCCTTAATAAACTCTGTGCAGTCCACTAGTCATGATCTCCATTTCACAATTACTTATAGTTTTCTAATTAGCTCATGTCTAAACTGTCCGAATTCTAATTAAAGTAAATGGTCAGTTCATACACAGTTTGACAAAACATTCTCACCAGTTTATTAGCTGTTTCTGATGCTTTTGACCACATCTCCTGGCCTTAATCACCGGATGGAGTTTCTCAGTTGTCATGGAGATGATTTAGTTCTTGTAACATGACCTAAGTATGGAATATCACATGACAACGACTAAACCATCTTCATGACAACTGAGCAACTCTATCAGCTGATGAAGGCCACAAGATGTGGTCGAAAGCAACAAGTAAGTTGGACCTTGTTTTTAGGATTTTCTCGTCAAACTGTTTCTAAGGTCCGGGAAACCTTCAAGTTCAGTATCATACAGTCATACTGTAAATGTGGAAAGTAAATTACTCACATTGTAATTAATCAACTCACTCACTACAAGGTTAGACTGCCTGGTTGATAGAAGGCCTGGCAATTTCAACACATGTCACTGTCACACTAAACCGGGATCATTCACTGACCTTCTCTCTGCGATACAATAGTGGTTTACTTTTTCCACTGTTGTTGCTCTCCAGGTCAGTCACAATAGCAGCACGACGAACACAGAGGAAGCACCATACAACAATGAAGAATATGGAAACTGCAATCCTTCCTTCAGCTTCTCAGACAATCCTGGCATCTACACCCACCAAAACCTCCCCCCCTGCCGAGGACCCCTTCCACCCAGAACAACCGCTGCACCCGACACCAGCTTCATCCCCAATGAAACTGTGCCTAGCCCTGTGATCTTCAATAATAATGTTTCTACACCAAACAAAATCTCCTCCAGTTCTCACCCAGCCACTGTGAAGATGAGCCCCATACGTATGGTTCAAAATGCTGCTCCACCCGAAGAAAACCCTGGCTCACCAAATGATACATCTCTTGACCATCCTGAGGCACAACCTGACACCAGTCCTAGTCCTGGATCCCCTGGTGACGCTGACACTCCACCGTTCACCTGTCCTGATTTACAAACTACAGAAACAACAACCAATGATGACCCGGCTGACTCTGCTGACCCTGTCACCAGCCCCTCCTCTCAATCCAGCATTCCTTGCAGTCATACCCGTATTGCTTCAGCAGAAATAGACAAACCCTTCCGCAAACCTCGTGTGAAGACCCCCCCAAATGCACCCCTACTGTCCTCACCCGCCCCAGAGCATGTGTCTTTAAAGGCCACACTTGTACACATAGATACGTCTCCTCTTGATACACCTCCAGTAACACCAGAGCGAACATCTATGACTCAAAGCACAGAGGTAGACCAACCCTCCACATCACTGGACCAAACAGAGCAATCAGAGCTGCCGGGTGGGTCTGCAGATGCCGAAAGTACATCTGGGGACAGGAGGCCCTCGACGAACTCGGGAAACGAGCAGGATGGCCGTGGGGCCGGGGGTTTGGATGATGATGGTTTTCTGGGAGATGAAGATGCAGACAAGAACAGTGAGGATGACGATGAGTTAGCGTCAGACGAAGAAGAGCTGCTTAGAGTGATGGCTCGTTGTAATCCCATGTTTATCACATTTACTACTAAGTGAGGTCACTATAATATTGTGTGAACTGAGAGTGACGGGGCAGACGATGAGAAGGTAAGCTGAAGATGGATGACGGAGGCCGGACACGTCATCGAGCAAGAAAGAAACGCTACAGTGTGGTTCTGCTGTACTGTAGGAACTAATGAGGCAAAGACAGAATACATATCTATATGTAAACATAGACATTTACACAATTACAACACATAATGTTGTTCCATTGCGTATACGGTATGACAGGAATGAGTGACCTTGAGTGCACAATGCAGTTAAAAAAAAAAAAAAACTCTTTTAAATCAAACTTGTCAGTATAAATTATGAATGGTTTCATCAAGGATACAACATGCTCATTCATTGCAAAGTTAGTATAAGTAGAACAGCCTGAATGAATCAGTAATCAAATACATTGTCTGTGAATGTCTACAAATGATAATGAGACTGTGTGTTTTTTTTTTTTAAAAAAGGTAAATGCACATTAAATGAAAACTGTTGCACTTCTATCTATGGGAGTAAAGTTCCAGGCAGGCAGAATATATGACCACGGTCATCACATAAATCTGTTAAATAGCTGCGGAGTACTACTGTATGTTTAAAACTCTCACATAGTGTACCTCTTTTAAATAATTGTTTTGTTATGCCTACTCTACAAGCTGCCTCAGTTTTTTCTTTCAACATGAGTTAAGTTATTGTCTAAAGTGATTATAAATCAGTTTTGGTGGTGAATAAGGAGAAGTTAAACTGCTTCATTGAAGCTCCTAAATGGCAAATTAAAAAGAAAGCTGCCAAAAAAAAAAAACAAGCATTCAAGTTAATCAAACCTTATTTGGTTAAACTGAAAAAGAGGAGAGCAGGACAGGAAACTGAACATTCCCTAAAAAGGAAAACAGCTGAAAAAAATAAATAAAAAAGGGATTCTACTGCAACACAGGCAAATTTCAACTTCCACGTTTACTACATAAGATCATTTTAAAAGAGGTTATTAGAATTTTGTTTAGGGTGACAACAGAGAAACCTACATATTGGTATGTTTTGCTTTCCGCAGAAAGAACTTTGAGAACAGTAGCTTGACTACAGAATGGGATTTAACACTAGCACTTGTAATAGCAACTGCCATGTGAAAAGTACCCGATACTATTACTTTAAGTCAAAAAAAAATACAGTAGACTAAAAGCTCCAATTTTATTTGTTTTTATTGAGACATTCTCAATCACAAAAATTGGACCTGATTGTTAGAGTGCTCAGTCTGCAGACCAACAACTTATTTACAGTAAAGTCTCTAGTGAAAGGGTGGTCGCTGCAGTGAGCCTGTAAAAAAACATTATCATATACATTATAGTATACCATAAAAATTCTCAACAGTGGTTATAAATGGTTGAAGTGATAAAATAAGCATTATAAACATATTTAGGAGGGGGACGCGTTTGAAATGAAATTAGCTTTTTGTTTTTTTTAAACAGCTTACAAAACAGGACAAAGGTGTTTCCTTGGCACACAAATTAGTTTGTTCAGCTGAAACCAACAAAAACATTTAAAAAAAAATTAAGAGTACAAGTAATATATGTACACACAGATTCACACGCACACACACTATTAAGGTGATGAGAAAAAAAAGAAGAAGAAAGGAGGCAGCTTTGAGGACAAAGCATCCATTAGTCATTAAATCAGAAATTCTTGATTCCTTCCACTAACACACAGCCCGCCCTTATGTGGGACCCACGGCTTGTGTTAACATGGATGCTTTGGGGACCAGTATAGCAAACACAGTGCGGTCCCACTGATTATACTGTATTGCACTAGTCCAAATAGTCTTTATCGTCACTGGAATTTAATATTTAATCCTCGTTCCAAACACCCTATACTCCAGCATTATGATCAATAAAGACATGAAAACAAAGCACAAGTGAATCAGAAACTACTTTTCAGTTTGGGCCCGATTACATGATTAGACAGGAGGAGTAGAACAAATTCTGTAGTAGAACAAAACTAGCTAGACATCAGCTTTACTCTTCACAGTCCAGTGCATTGCAAAAAGAAATGGTATGACAAAGTACTCTGTACACTGCAAACTTAAATTTGCTCTTTTAGGGTTTCATAACAAAACATGGCTATTTCATAAAATTATTCTTTCAAAGAAAAACTAATTATCATCTAACACTGTTTGTTTTTCACCTGACCTAGAAAATGGGAAGAGTAGTGTGTGGAAGCAGAGCAAAGGCTGGCGATATATCCCAATCTTACACACAACTGAGCATGACGACACACTGTTAGTGTGTGTACACTGGGACACATTCAACAAACCAAATAAATTACTGTCCGTGGCGTCGGATTAGGCGAGCTCATCTCGTTTGAAATACTCAATCGACCGTCGGAGGACTAAGGTGGTACACAAAATGAACACAGAGTCTTTGGAGGCAGGTGGATGTTAGAACTCGTCGTGTCGAGTCAGAGCCTCTCCGAAGTCAGTCGCCTGGCTGCCCACGAACAGGTCGTACTTATCCACGATTTCTGCTTTGGTCAGGCGGCCATCCTGACGGAGAGAGAATAACACACATGATAAACCTTGTATTTGTGTCAGTACAAAAAGATTATTCAGAAAAAAAGAACTGTTACCAAGATATGGAGGTACTTGTTGTCATTATGCATTACCATAGGTATTTGGTATGTCTTGTGTGATTTGCACTTGTGTCACTGGGTGCAGACAATAAATAAGATCGATTTTCTCATCTTAGTTACACAATAAACAAATCCCAAAGGGCTACAACACAGACAGGACTGAGATGAAAGCCTGTATCTCCTGCATTTATCATGCTTTAAGATCCTCCTTTGCAAGGTTTAAAAAAAAAAAAAAAAAAAAAAAAAAAATGTATAAAAAACTAAAATATGACTGTTTACATTACGCGCCTGGGACAGAAAGACATGAAGTGTCACACAATGGTTTTTACGGTGAAGCAAATGCAGGCATGAAACAAACATTTTGAGCAAGTTGCTAAAAAGCAAACTCATTATTTCAAAAGTATTTGTATGAATCTAGACTTTAATAATTGTCTGTGCTTCTTTGAGTGTCATATTGTCATTGCAATGTCAAAACATTCTACCACTATTTGTTGCACACTGTAAAAGCACACTTAAATTAATAAACTGGTTTCATATACGCAGTTCAACTCCACCCCTCCACCCAATATTCAGTGAATAAGACAGCACGTCAAATTCATTAGAACTTGTGCATTTCTGATGAAATTTGAAATAATTTACAGTTCTACAGTACGTACTTTGTCTGTATCCGACTCATAGACCAGATGCTTGGCCTCAGCGTCAGCATGGTCGTAGTCACTGGGCAGGATCCAGTCTCTGGTCTCCTCCTTGTCCATCTTTCCGTCTTTGTTTTTGTCTCTGAATTCAGTAAACTGTTCCTTCTCTGTCTTCACCCACTCAGGTTCTGTGGCGTCTCCCTCCTGGCTGTACATGTCACCTAGAGCGAAGAAAGATGGCGTTGATGATGTTGCAAATTATCATTTCATAGGGGTTCCTCAAACACTGACCAATACCTTAATTTTGTATTATCCATCTGCATTAGCGTTCCACCAATAACAACCCACAATTGTGTGGTACAAATGGATGATGCTTATAGGACAATGGGCTAGAACTCACCTATGTACTCGTCTAAGTCTATTAAACCATCTCCATTCTTGTCAATGTCTTCCATAGTTTCCTATAGTTAGAAAAGAGACCACAGGGCAGTGAGAATGGATTTTAAACAGTGTTAGGGTCATCATTTAACACCTGTGTGAGTTTGTCACTCACCAGCACTACAATGTCTTTCATGTGGTCGTACTCCTCAGGGTGAAGGAAGGCTGTAAACTCCTCCTTGTTGGCTTTCATGTCATTGTCTTGGTCGGCCATTTTGAATCTCCTCTCATCGCGATTCATCATCTGCCTGTAACTGAAGCCATCATCGGGGTCGGGATCATCTGCAAGTCAGAGGTCACAACTTTGTATAGAGTGTGCATGTGTGGCAAAGTAAATATGTGTCCATGCAGTACACAGGTGATACATCAAGTGTATAAAAAAAGAAGATTGTCTGCAGCCATACCAAGAATGTATCCGTATGTGGCGTTCTTGTACTCCTCCCAGGACACCACCTCATCTCCATTGAGGTCATGACTCTTCCACTGTCGATCCACATCATCGTAGATCCACCTCTTCTGAGCGTGCTTGATCCACTTCTTCATCTCCTCAGCTGTCACATAGCCATCCTTATCCTCATCTATACGTTCAACCAACATGCTGTAGATAAATGAAAGAAATTTGGCAGACGATCAGTTTGCTCCCTCACATCATCCAGTGGTGTGCCACCTCAGATTAACTTGACTGCTCCTCGAACTAGGTAATTAGCACAGTGACTTCATATAATCCCAGTATTATAAGAACAGATATGGACAGTCTCCCTGACATGCAGTTTTACCCGAGCCTCTCCTTGCTCTCCTCTGGTGTGAGCTGATCAAAGGTCTTGGCCTCCTCTTGTCCCAGAAAGGCTTCATGGTCATAGTCAAAGTTCTCCACATCATCATGCTCTCGGTTGCTGAGGGGTTCATCGTGGTGAACACGGTCCTTCTTCTCTGTGGGTTTGCTGGTGGCGTAAACCACACAGAGAGCAAAGCACATTACAAGTGGTCGCAGCTCCATCCTGTGTACGTGCAAACGCTGTCTGAACTAGGGGCAAGAAGAAGACACCAGGAACCTGTGGTTATTGCTCAAACAGGGCATTCTAGTTAAAACATTGTATTACAGATATATCTTAGTTTATCGTGCACTTTTCTGTACTACTTAACTCTGCGCATACAAGTTTAAAAGTGCATGACTCAGTGCAAGCAAATGTGAGGGGAATTGTTGGCTAATCTAGCTGATGCAATAACTGATTTGTCCCACCTCTGGAATGCTGTAGAAGTTCACATCCCATAAAGTGTATTAACACCAGCTCAACAATTCTCAAAAATATTAACATTATCATTCATGTAAAAAAATGTATGCATTATTTAACTAGCTAACATTTCAAAATTTTAAATCTATCATTAGGTACAACTAGCATAGCTAAAACCAACGCAGTATACAACTGCCCTGCAATTTAATCCTACATTCATAACAGAAGGTTATGGTTAACGCTAGGTCTAAGCGGTTTAGAGTGATTCACAAGAACATATTCAAAAATCACCTGCTAGCATTCCAAGTTTTTATAAATAGACGGTACCGTTATTGTTATTATGACAGCAGCAAATTGAATGCAGTATTTAAAGACGTTCTTAAAGACGTTCATTGCTAACGTGGCTGCTTTCGTGTGACACAGCACAGTATCTGTAGTCTCACTTTTGCACGTCGCGACACCTTAGTTAGCTAAATCTTGCCATCGTTTTTGTATAACGAGTCAGTAGCAACAGCTTGTGGCCGTTATTTCCAATTAGTTAGCTACCGTTACCAGCCAAAATCAAAGGTTGGGGACTAACATTCGACTGGCTAACCTAGCGTACCGTTAGTTTTACCTGCTGAGCTGCAATTTCACTCGTCCAGTGAAAGCAAATAAGTAATTATTTAATGTCCGTATTGCGTCTTTCTAAACGCCAACTATATGACACACATTTTATTTACTTTTTGAATTTTAAACCACAATTTATAAAGAGAACTCACCGGTGTCTTCAGGGAAGTTCTTCGACGCAGTTTAAGACCCGCCCCCTCGGAAACACACCCATGCACTTCCTGTGCTAAAACCCCAGCCGACCAATCAGGCGCTGAGAAGGTGAGTGCGATGTCGGTCGCTCACTGGTCCACTTTAAGGGAGCATCGGTGATTGGATTGGCCGAGAACCGCCACGTCCTCAAAGTCAACAAAACTTCGCTCATTCATAAAACAAACGCCACAGTGTATGGGACAGGTAAGCTCCAAGAAAGCAGACCCAAAGTAACACTTTTTTCGCGTATTATTCAAATAAACAAAAGGCAAACACCATAAACTACAGTAAAGCTTTATTTACAGTCTTGAAAGCTAAAACAAAAATGGATTTTGCCTGATTGACAGCCTTTTGCTCTGTAACCAAATGCCAAATCCACATCTTCTCAGGCAGAAATTCCACAAAAGCAAAACAACAACAAAAACAAATCAATAAGACTGAGGCCACTCAAAAAAAGGCTTTATTTTTGTTGTCTTTAACACAGCAAATCAATAGTCAAAGTACATTCATCATAAATCAGAAAAATAGGGACTTTGTATTTTTAAGTCAGGTACTCCTCACTCACTTCTTTGAATGTATAAATGATGTACTATAACCCTGCAGTTCAAGCAGATTTCTCTCCCTCTGCTGGTTAAACAGTATAATGATTTATCATGATCAGAGGAAACAAAAATTGATGATATCATAAAAGCACAATGACAGGACTTCCTGCTGCTGAGCTGAGGTCTCCGGCCACATTTCTGTGACTGTCCTTCCCAAGACCCTTCCTATGTGGAAAGAAAGGATTTACATGATAATTTGTACAAGACTGTTTTCCCTTTAGGTGTCATTTAGCCATATTTATGTTGTACATCAAATATGAAATTCACTTATTTTGAGGTCCAGTAAAGAAGAGGCAATACATGTTTTTGGAAAAGGAAAGCAACGCAATGTTTACATTAACACTGACGCTTTCCTCCTGTTATTGCTGAACTGTATAAATTCAACTGTCTTTGAATTGTCTGTTTCAGACATGGAGTCTCCTACAGCCTCGCAAATGCTGGTGTGCCTCTACACTTGTATAGGGAGGTCATAATATGCCAAGGCCTCCATTTCTCAGCCCACTGCTGAGTCTTCCAAATCTGTGTTGCCCATATCGTCTTCTGTCTCCCCCTGTTGGTTGGCATTTTCTTCTTGATCGGACTGGTAAGATGTGTTCATCTGTTCACCACTATCAACATTTCCTGCTGGGACAACACAAAAAGGCCATATTCAGGTTTTTAACAATGTTGTGCAAAGTGGATTATTTGTAAAGCTGCATAATATAAAGAGAGTTGGGTCAAGCTACTCCTAAACAGAAACATTGTATAAGAATGGGTTTCACAAAACACAAGTTAAATTAACTGTAGTAGAAGAGATAGATCACAACAGAATTTGCACCATGGGGAGTGTAGCTGTTCTGGCTGACCTGTGCTGGTTTCTCCGTCTTTCTTCTCAACGAGGAAGATTCGTTGCATCATCAGTTTCTTCACAGTGTGGCACATGTACTTGAGCTCTGGAACACTGTCTGCTTTTTCTGCAGACGTGTCAAAATCATAATGGAAAATAAGTGAAAGAAAGAAAAAAAAAAATACATACATTGAAAATATATGGATAACCTTACCTTTCTGTGGTCCCTCCTCAAACAGCACACACGTTCCCAAGGCGTCTTACAAGAGGCAAGGACAGTGAGTCAAATGTATGTTCAACATCCTTTTTATGATAAAAATCTATTGTAGGACTTCATGGATGCCTTTTGTGCTGGTAAAAATAGTCAGCAACCTTATGACAAACCATGTTTATTAAAAATATGCCTCCATTTCCATACATTCTATTGCAAAATAAGGTAATTAGTAATGTTCTTGACTATGATATTCAGAGATATTCTTTTGAGGGTGCAGTTGGGCCATTCGTTATTACTGAAACCACAAAAGTAGGGCTGCCCGATATAAGGAAAATATCTAATTGCGATTATTTTGACTGATATTGCGATTGCGATAGGATTCACGATATTGGAGGGAATGATCGTTTTTGTATCATTATTCTCATTTTCATTGAAAATTATTAACATTGAAAGAAATGAAAATGATTATAGTGTGATTTTTGCGAGGATCTGTACCAAACAAAGATTTTTTTCTTTAGTCGGTAGGATACGATTTGTAGGCCGAGACATCTCTGCAGCACCACAATACTCAATTCAGAATGGTTTGACACATATTTTGCCATTAACAAATATTGCACCCCCCTGCGATTTGGATATTGCACTAGTCCATATTGCGATTTCGATACAATTGCGATTAATTGTGCAGCCCTACACAAAAGTCCATCACTGGCGGTGATGACAGCATTCCAGGTTAGAAAATGACTCTTTGGGAGGTGGTGTAAAAATACATAATTCCAACATGACCACTTGTTTTTAGAAGTGAGAAAGGAGGAGAGTGCAGTTTGTTTTAACAGCAGGCACAAGTAAGTTAAGCTACACAATAGTCTGTATGCTTTTCCTTAGATTTTTAGCTGCGTTCTTACTTTCATATTCTCCTGCAAACACATATTGTCCAACCTGCATCATGGGCTTCTCGCTGTCAATGTCCTAGAACACAACACACGGTTAGTAACCGCTGCGGATAGGGACCACATATTGATGTAATGCATGATGGCCAGGCTTCTTCTCTTTCTTTACCACAAAGCATTACTATCCGATACTCACAAGAATCTTGCATGTGCCCCGACACTTGGACAGGAAGTCATTGTTGATGATACCAGAGAGCTCCACCACAACAAGCTGCTCCTAAACAAGCGA
Source organism: Perca fluviatilis (assembly GCF_010015445.1). Lineage (NCBI taxonomy): Eukaryota > Metazoa > Chordata > Actinopteri > Perciformes > Percidae > Perca > Perca fluviatilis. The sequence continues at coordinate 14,996,559 of NC_053119.1, read as the reverse complement.
AAAGACAAAAAGAGAGATTGTAGGCCAACACAACGACACTCCCTACAAATAAAGCGTAATTTACATTTTGCAACAGTCAAAATAGCATAGAGAAGAAAACATAAAGTAATTACAATATAGTTAACTATTTACATTGCCAGGGGTCTTTACACAATATTTGGACCAGAGAATGAATATCTCAGGGAGTCCCACACACGTATTTACACTCTACAACTCAAAGCCATATTTAGTAGGAAGTTTGTCCCCGAAGCTCTTACTTGAAAGGTTAAAGTTAACATAATGGTGAAATTAAACCAGTGGTAGTCCTCATCCCATCAGGACCCCCCCCAGGCTAACGTTAACTAACGTTATACAGGCTAGCCACATGATGCTAATGTTGGTAAGTTTACCGCTGCGCTGTAAACGCTAGTAACGTTACGCTGATGGTATTTCGTACCTCCTCTTCCCATTCATCTTCCATGTTGAAAGTCCTGGAATAAAGATGGATAATAGCAATTAACGTAAATACAATTTTACATACAGAAATCGCACTTTTTTTTTTTTTTTTTACAACTTCCGCGAATGTACGGTGCCCGAGAAGCCCTCTGTGTTTGTTTTTTTTCTCTTCTGCTTGGCATAAATTCAGTTACGGGCCCCGAACAACGAGGGGCGCTGTTGCTCAGTTCTTTTGTGGCATCATGTTTTTTTGCAAAGCCATTTAATGTGAACTGTAAATAGAATAAATAACAATGGAATCTCCCTCCCTTCGACCCACCCACCCTATCTATCTATCTATCTATCTATCTATCTATCTATCTATCTATCTATCTATCTATCTATCTATCTATCTGTGTCTGTCTGTCTGTCTGTCTGTCTGTCCATCTGTCTGTCTGTCTGTTCTACTTATGGTTGAGTATGATTTGATCTAAATATTGGCTACCTGTAGGCACACTCATCCACATCTAACATTAATGTTATTAATGTTCTCCTGCAGGAGGCCATAGCGGAGGTGATGAGATGAGATGAAATGAGACGATAGCTACACTTTATTGATCCCCAAGGAGAAATTCATCTTTCAAAAGGCAGAGGCAACAAAAACAAGCTCACACATCAAACATATCCAAAACAAAAAAAGAAACAGAAAGCCAGATGTGAAGCATGACTAATTCATAATCAAAGTGCAAAATAAGTAAAACAATTCAGTTTTGTTTGTCAGGATTGCATTTTTTGCACACAAGTGAATTTGAAGGTGTTTGTAACCGGCAGGAGGTAGGCCAGTGCCTGAGCAAATTCCTGATACACACACTTGAGGTAAAAATCATAGAGTCTGTAATTACAAATGTATTTCTATCATTATGTTAGGAGGTAAAGTGTAAAATAATTCAATCTTATGGACATATAACATAATTTATGAGCTAAAGACGTTTTGTGATTCATCAACACAGTTTCTTTTTATCAGTTTTTAAGGGGTGGGAAATTCTCCAGTATTTCATTTGTTTATGCTATTGTATTTTGGCAAACAACCTATGTTTATTTTTAATCAAACAAATGTTGTATTGCAGTTTTTGGTGAACAAAGTTTAAAACAGGATTCCTCACCAATAGAATAATAAAGCCCTTAGGATGAGAGGTGAAATGTTTTAAACTTATTTATCATTCAGTTGTCTTGATTTAGTTTTTATATTTTTTGCCTTAAAATGCTTGACTGGACGTAATGTATATTGTTATGTACATGTATATTTGATATGTATATTAAACATTTGATATGTATATAGACCTATATTTTAACAATGTTTTTATTGTTTTTTTATTGGAATTACAATCACAACTTTTAACAAACTCTTTTAACTCTTAAAACTTAAACTTTAACTCTTTTAGTTTCCTCTACACTGGGGTCAGAGATCAGGGTCAGCTGAGGGGCAGCACCCCTAGAGCTGGTTGGGATTCATCATCTCGCTCAGGAATTCGGAAGTAGGGATGTTTTTTTCTCACTGAGCACTCCATTTGAAGGACCATCCTGGCCAATTATAATTAAAAAAAACAGCACAGTTGTGATAAATAAAAATGTATTTGTGCAAATCTACTAGGTCAACTATCAACTATGCTTGTGCATTTAACACATGTACAGTTTGGTATTCAGTAAATATTCTAGGGCTTTTTTGCATTGTGTTAGAGACTAAGCTTTCAATTCTCTTCCACCGACAGCACCTTTCGTAATAGACTGATGGAGTGAATTGCAGTAACACTGAACCTGTTTAACTCGTGGTATAACAAAGTCACTACATTGGTGCTGGGACGTTTACAGTACTGTCCTCAGATTTAGGAAATGGAGTCTAAACGAGGGTTTAATATGTAGATATTTTTATGCTGCATGGTTTTTCAGATATCTGCATTTCCTCTTCATGAATTTGGTGGTAACTGTAAATAGCAGACTGGGTTTAATGCCAAAAAAGAGCAAAATGTAAAAACACAGGTTTCCTGCATTGACCATGTATATTAATTTTCTTTGAAAAAAATAAATTCTGAATATAGCGCATTTAATCCATTTATATTTTTACTATTACAATTTTTTATAATGTCCATCCAGGTGCCGTAGAGAAAGGCAGGTAACAGTCGTGGAGTTGCTCGGATGCCGACAGTGTCTGTAAATACTTGTATAAATGCAACGCAGATTGACGCTGAATAAGCCTCTCCCTTGGAAAGAGGTTTTTTTTTTTATTAGATTCAGGCAAACCAAATTAAAGGGGGTGCAGCAAATCCCCCATGTGCCTTTTCCCTCCCCATTTCTGGCCTATCATCTATCTCTGGACCATGGTGGGGTTGTCATGTCGACCAGTCCACAAGTTACTATGACAACGGCTCAAGGGGAAACACTTGCTAGGGAGGTTATTGCCTCCTTGGGGATGTAAGAAGGACAGGGGGAATGTGAGCAGAGACAAAGATAGAGGGACTTATAGACACCAAAAAGGGTTTAAATGAAGGGAGAGGTCAAGTTGGAATATGTTAGCTGGAAGTGTGTTTGTGTGGCCTACTATAAAGGCCAGTTTACATTCAGAGTCACGTTGAAGTGGACACAGTGTGTAAATCAGAGTTGCCCCATTGAAGCTTTGGATGCAGAGTACTAAGTTTTCTGCTCCTGGACGAGCCTCTCCTGTATGATGTATTACACTTCCCGCTCAGTGCCATACCCTGGGGCAGAAAGGGGTGGGGGCAAGGGAGGGAGTGACATTAAGGACCCTCCAAGGTGTCAGATGGGTCCCCAGCTTCCCCCATATTTTGTCATATAAATGTCATAAAGACAAGTTTGGAGTTGGGGAGCTTTTGGCTCTCGTTCTGCCTGGGGGGTATCATGGTGGTTAATTGTCCCATTAACACTGACAGGGTAAATTGGTGGAAGGGCTAACTATATATTACAGTGAAAACAACAACCCCTGGCATACACCTGAGGGCATGGCGTATTTTACAGTACGGCCTGCGCATGTTTGAGTGTGTATGCAAGAAGTGTGTGAGTGTGTAAATTGTAAATGTAAATGTACATTCACATAAGAGCTTTACTATCGGTTAAATAATCTATATTTATCACTACGGAAATGAACTTGCATGTGTCCATTAGGGAGAGTGTCTCTCATATCTGTGCTGGACTTTCTTTAAGCGTACATTTGGACCATTCAGGAGAATTATTGCATTCTATTCTTTTCTGTAAAAATGTGACTTTATGTGAGGACTGCTTTAGAGAGGACTGTGTATTTCAGTGTATATTAATTGTGAACCACAAATAGAGTCTATGACATATTCCTCCCAGTTGAAGGTAGACATCAAATATGTGTTCACATTCCTTTTCATTGTTTTAAATGGGGCCAAAAAAATGCAATTGCAAATACAGATATAAATGTAACAGAACCAGCTATGCAAATAATCATGGATCATTTGAAAGAATTGTATTATTGCGTCACAGCACTATAGTGTAAAATGTAAAATGTAAGATGATTTGTTTATGATGCATTTCATTACTGGTTTCAAATTATCAATACCATATCTTCATCATCATGTTTTCCCCCCCTGACATCTGTTTACAGGTATCATTTTTACACAAAAGAAGGACAAATGTAATATGTTACAATACACTACAGTGTTAGATCATATGCACATGTAAGGATAAACATAAACAGCAGATTCCCATATTGCCTTAGCTTCAATTAACATTTTAAATTTTTTCTTATTATTCAAATCCATAAAGGCACAGACGCACCTATAGCAATAAATTGTCTCTGTCTCTCTCTCTCTCTCTCTCTCTCTCTCTCTCTCTCTCTCTCTCTCTCTCTCTCACACACACACACACACACACACACACACACACACACACACACACCTAGGACCAACGTTACATTTATATCACCATTCACTGTCATTGTCTTTTGCTCATAAAATGACACAAAATTGACTGCAGCCATCATAACAACAAAAGAAAAATATCCATGTATGCATAAAGAGAACAATTCAGTGCCTGATTTATGTTTGTGATAACCTGCAATCTTTGCTTGGTGGCACGTGCCAGACAGACAATTACTTTAAACGTTTTCAAATCGTAAAATAATTATTGGATGTTCTACAAACATAGGCCAAATCATTACTGTAACTGTAATAACCAATGCATCGATTCTATATTTACAGTTGCACAAATGCAAGAAAATATTCAGACCAAACCAAGAAAAACAAAAACAAAATCAAAATGCCAGTAGCTTTCACAAAACGAACACAACGAAATGTCATCAATATTCATGTACTATTCCGATATGGCCTTGTAGTGCGGTTGTTTCACGCAACAGTGAGCTGATAGTAACCTTACTGCAGTTAATGCTACAGCCTATTTTATATTCTGTGTTATAATATTCCTTTATTGTTTTTCCATAGGGACTTTCTTTGTAACATTGTAGCCTTCCACACCTTTCTAAATGTATATTTATAAAAGCCTAAGGTCAGCTTTGACAATCAAAATAAAGTTAAAAGATTAAATTTGATATTACAAATAAATGCCGTGTTCACCTTCTAAAATATGGACGATCGACAGATTGCACATCCAGCGTGAAATTCACAATAGTATTATCATAACAATAGACCCGAGTGGCGAGGATGACGGCCAGAGCAGAAAAACCCCAAAGGTCTTCTGTGATGACCTAAACACATCAGTTTAGGCTTAAATATTGTTTTAGTTTTCCAAACTGAGAAAATGAACCAGCAAACCAATGCCCGAAACCCAGACCTGCAACCATCAGTCCAAAAACAGTCAGTGGTGCAATGTCTCATTTTATATTCAAACATATTTAGAAGGACCCCCCCCCCTTTTTTGTTTTAAACATATTTTTTTTGTATCTCTTTGTTAGACGTGAATATGTGTCTGCCAAGAAACCTTGCTATTACAGGTTATAACTTTTCCAAAGCAAGTGGGCTATCACACAGAATTTTGAATATTTTATGAAAATAATGCTATTTAAGTCTGGGGCATAATGCTTATGTGAGCGTCTAACGGCTGCTTTATCCCCCCAAAAATGTCAATATAACATTCCTAAAATAATCCTCCAGGGCCTTGCTATGTGCTTGTGGTTCTTAATAGTGAATCACGGTGACAGTGTCGAATTTTGTAGCAGATTTTCTGGCATCACAATATTCTACAAAAAAAAAGCCTTTTGTGTCTGTTTTGTGAATATTGACCTTTTTGACATTATTGCGTGGTATATTATCACGTATGTTGGTGCAACTAGAGATTTTTCTGCGATATCTTATCTCTACATTTTTTAGATAATGCTGCATGGTATTTGTCTTAACATCCATCTATAATGTATTACTGGAATTTTACAGCGAAACGTATTTATAATAAAAATTCCACGTTTTAGCTTTAATTTCTCGTACTTTTAAAATATTTTCTTCTCCTTGTCCTCTCTATAGGTGCCCTGTAGCCTCTTCCCCTCCCTCCTCCCTCCCACTCTCTCGCGGAATCCTATTGATCCAAACGGGCTAATTAGCGGTGTCTGCGCAATTACGCACATGCGCACTGGGCGTAATCTCAGCCATTTTTTGAAGGAAACTAATTAGCAGGAATAAAGAGCCAAGTGTTTTCCCCCCACAGTGATCAGAACTCATTCTACCTCTGGAGCTCGCACAAACCCCTCCGTCCCCCATCTTCTGTTCACTACAGCCTATATGTAGCTTTAATTACACTGTTGTTTGGTAACAACTTGGACCCCGCTGCTCTCTCTCCCTCTCCCCATTTTTCCGCCTGGCTCCGTAAAAACGCAGAGGATCATTCATAAGGAATGAGTGGGCTCTCTATACGATTGTTTTCTGGACTACTACACATTCAGCGTACGGAGCTTTGTACCAGAGCCGCTGCAGAAATGTAAGTCTGCCATTTGTTTACGATATTAAAGGGACGGGAGGAAGCAACCCAGCGGTGGGGAGGAAGGGGTATTTGGTTAGTGCAGCCTGTAAATCGCACAAATCGAGGTTTTGTTGATCTGCTTGTGCATTGAGTCACCTGTTACTGGATACTGAACGCGATCACTCTTGGTTTCGCTGAATCGGAGTGTGGTACGGTGCGGTCCACTGTAAACAAAGGCAGAAGTAGTGTGGAGGCTGAGTGTTGGTTAGTGGCTTGACAACACAGACAGAGACGGGGAGTGTACTTCAAGTCGCTGCCCGTCTGGTATTCTCCAACAGTCCTGTTATTAAGGTTCCCAGAATAATGCAAAAATACAGCTTAGTGATATTACCTTGAGACCTTTAGGTGTTGTAGGCTGTATGCGCGGTCCTCACGCAAAGCAGTTGCGTTCATAACAGTATTTGTCCATGTCCAACTGTAGGCTATTTGTCCAGGTCCCTAGAAAGACAAACAAAATGCATTTTCCTAAAGTATAGCCACCCAACTCTTCTCTCTGTGTCTTTCTCTCTCCCCCTCACACCCCTGTTTATCCTTTCTCTCTATTCTTAAAACACACACACACACACACACACACACACACACACACACACACACACACACACACCCTAACATAGAGATTCAGGGGACACACTTTGTTGTTGGATGTTTGGACATCATTTTATGTTGCAAAATCCGTATTCATAATAAAAAAGATGTCTTGTGCATTCACATTTTTCTATTAATTAAATGTACGATTTCAGGTGTTTTGTGTGTGTGTGCTTAATTGACATTATCAGAATTAGTTTGCAGTGCACAAGAGGATTTACTCACATTAACACACACATACAGTAGATGTACACACACACTGTTAAATGATGGTTTCCTGCACTTGTGATCGATAGAGAGCCAGGAATGTTTGTATAAATAGTTACATTGCCGATAGACACGGGGTATTGATTGCAGTGTAAATGAAAATCTTTATCAGATTAGAGACTGTTCTCAGCTGCTGGCAGGCAGGCTAGCCCCTCAGCACTATCCAGCGGGACAGTGGACAGCTGCAGTGGGCAAGGGTCTGTGGCCTGTGACATAAACACAGTACATTAAAGCACTATCAGAGTGCCGATATGAGCCATATATCTTTAAGGTGCAGAGAGGGGGTGGCTGCAGGAGAGAGAGGGTGTTTCAGCAGGAGGGGGTTGGTTGGGTGGTTGAAGGAGAAGGTGAAAGGGTACATTAAGGTCTCTCCTTGATTTAAAAAAAAAAAAAAAGGTCAGTAATGAGATTGTGGGACACACCGATTAAGAGAGATGTATCTGTCTCATCTGGCATCCATCTGTCAGAAACAGAAGAGGAGAAGCCCGATTTATCTTTTAGAAAGTCTCTGTAGTGATGCATAATTGTGCTGGTCATTCAGATTCTTTGTAAACCTTATTAATCAATTTTGGGAAATTGTAATGATTAACTTAAATGTTTATGGTCATTCATGTATCCCAAAAGCCAAGGAAATGCAATCTTGAAATAGATTCATTTGCTTTACATTGTTTTTTTTTTTTAAACACTCATTATTCATTGTACATGCATAATACATAAAGTTTCCATTTATTGCAAAAAGAGATTCATTATTTTAATGTACATCATTGCTTCAGTGTTTGTGTATATAGTGTGCAAGTAATAGGACTTACAGGAGGTGTACACAATGCTACACATACAATAGGGAGAGGAGAAATGTAATATACTGCACTGTAACACACGCATCTGAAATCTTAACAAAAATTAATTTCATTCATTTAAAAAAGCTTCATACAAGTATTTTGTATTTTGGACTAAATTAGTTTATACATGTGTTAATATATTGTGGCTACCCCCTGTGTTTGCACTGCGTATCATAAAATGGCTCGTGCTAAACAGAGATCCAGTTTCCTCTTATAATATCTCTGTACCAATGCACAGTAAAAGATGTTGAGACCGATACACTGGCTTTGAAAACTGTTCTTTTATTCGCTTTTATCCAAGTGTGGCAATTTAGTGGAAGCCCTTCAGCTCAGAAGCATTCAGTTCTTTTTTTAATCCTATCCCCTGAGGAATATTATAGACCTCCTGTGTAGCCTTTACCCGCATTCCTCTACCTAGTTTAGCACTCATGCTATTGATTTTCCCATTAAGGGCTAACGCTAACCCCTGAATAACCAGCCTCTGTATTGCGCACTGTGAGGGCAGTATTGAACAGATGCTATCCAGGGACTGTAATCAATGGCCTTCACTGTTATGCAATATTATTAACATGACTTGTGTATTTCATTTTGTCCTTTTTTTTTCTTCTTCACTTTTCTTCTGTCTCTGTCTGTCCTGCTCTATTCTTCTCTTTTCTGAAACACAGGTGGGGTAGTAATGCGTGGCAGCTGTAGCCTCTGGTATGGACAGCGGTGAGGGAGGAGGAGGGGATGGAGGGGGAGGAGAGGAGAGAGATGCTGACCTCAGTCCCCAGGCTTTATCTCTTCCTCTCCTGACCCTAGCGGTCATTCCGGAGCAGGGGTCATCTTCTCATACCTCAGCCATGGCCCCTGCCAAAGAGTCCTTGACCCTGCCTCAGCAGGAGGAGGAGGGCGCAGAGGGGTCCCAGGCTAGAGAAGAGACCCAGGGAGGTGAGCAGAAAGAACGAGGCCGACATTTGCAGGAGAACGGAGCGTGTCAAAAGCAGGGGATGAAGGAAAACTTCGGGGAGGGATATTTGTCAGGGCAAAGGAAGGAAGAAGGGGAGGTACATGTAGGTGTGGGAGAGGCATCAGTTACAGGGGGCCTCCCAGCAACCCTTAGCAGCAGAGGCGGAGAGGAGGAGGAGGAGAAGGAAGAGGAGGAGGCCATCTCAAACCAAAGCCAAACCAAATCCAAATGTTCTTTAATACCTCAACAGAGCCAGCACAGCTCTTCTTCCAGCACTGCGAAGGCCAGTGGCACGCTCGACCGCAACATAGCCGCCTCTCCAAAGCCCTCCCCCACTCCTTCCACCTCTCCAAAGTCCTCCCCTTTTCTTTCCACCTCTCCAAAGCACTTCACTAGTCCGTCCTCTTCTCCTGCCCTGCTGAGCGAGACAGAGGTAAAAGACATTAAGGGAGATCAGGGCTGGATTTCTGGGTTTCCTCAGAGCTTTAAATCCCAGCAGTCTACTCTGGCTTTTCCGCTGGCAGGTACGGAGCCTGCCAGTACACCTGCTGAGGATGATGGGCCGGCAGGGGTTCCTCACTCTTCCATTTCCAATGGAGATGGTGCCAAAGCTCCAGAACCAAATGACAGCCAGTTAGACACAGAGGTGGATGACGAGGGAGACAAAGAAGAAGAACAGAAAGAAGCTGTCCTTAAAAACCTCAACCAAGACCTCTCTCTTAATTCACTGACCAGTCACATGACCATAATGCACTCACGCAACTCCTGCAAGACGCTGAAATGCCCCAAGTGTAACTGGCACTATAAGTCTCAGCATACACTGCAAGTCCACATGAAAGAGAAACATCCAGAGATTGGAGGCCAGTGTGTGTGTGTCGCCTCCGGGGGAAAGTGTGTGTGTGGCGGTTCAACACGAGGTGTGTGTGGATATTGCAGTTCGGGGAAACCCCATCCTCGCTTGGCCCGTGGTGAAACCTACGCCTGTGGCTACAAGCCCTACCGCTGTGAGGTGTGTGACTACGCTACGTCATCGAAAGGCAACCTCAGCATACACATGCAGTCGGATAAACACCTTAATAATGTTCAAAATGGGGGACACTCAAATGGTCACATGCACACTTCCAACATTACCAACAATGGCAGCTCCTCCGACGGCCAAACAGCAGATGAGCCCACATACAAGCCCCCACTCTCTATTCCCACACCCACTACCCAGCCCGCCAAGCTCACACCAGCTGCACACACTCACTCTCATGGTAAGCGGTGGCGGTGTGATGTGTGCGACTATGAGACCAGCATTGCCCGCAACCTGCGCATACACACCACCAGCGAGAAACACACACATAATATGCTACGGCTCCAGAGAGGTTACTATCTGTCTCACTGCCGGAGTCTTGCCCCGCAGCTCAAACACCTACAAAACACAGGTGAGTAATGCGTCTCTCAGTGTAATCCAAAAATAAAAAAATTAGGATATTCTTACAGGAGATCCCTCTGTGTTTTAGGTGCTGAGCTCTCCTTGAACATGCGATTGACCAGTCAACAAGTCACAGATCAGCCAGTCACCCTTGGGTCTACACTGACTCCTTCGCCCTCCCCCTCCCCCTCTCCCCCTCCAGCCCCATCTCTGTCCCCCACTGAACCCCTCTCCCAGGGCATGTTTCAATGCCTTGTTTGCTCCTGCTTTTCGTCTGACAGCTTAGAGTCTGTGGAGCAGCACCTGAACGCCCCTCGCTCTCTGCCTCAGTCTGAGTGGTGCTCCCTGGTCGCTGGTGGCTGCCACTGCAGGCTGTGCGGATACACCACCCCGCTGAGGGCTAACTTCTCCTTGCACTGCCAGACTGACAGACACCGCACCCGGTACCAGCTGGCTGCTCACCTCCAGGAGGGTGGGGACAGGGGTCAGGAGGGGGCATCCCTTATTGCTAAGGGCAACCCCGTCCAGCTGAGATGCAACTTGTGTGACTACGTGACCAGCAGTTTGGACAAGCTACGAGGACATTCCCTCAGTTCACACCACGAGGCCAGCGTCCGGGTTTACCGAGTCAGTACACTCTCACTTCAATCAGACTAGATTCATGAATTATGTTGTCCAACCATAATTATTTTCTTTCTCTCCTTCTCTACCTCATTATTTTTAGTTCCTGCAGCAGTATGATGGTGAGGTTGATGGAGGTTCGTGGCTGTTCCATTGTCTCCTATGCAACCACTCCTCCTCTTCTAAACTCCAAGTACTGAAACACAGTCAAACCCTAACCCATCAGCAGAGGGAAGGGCTACTACAGCTGCAGCCACTAGGCGGAGAGGAGCTGGCAGCCATTTTTACCATCAGGAAAAGCCCTGATGGTGTCACAGGTGAGATTATGAACTGTGCGGCCTTATTTGATTTCATGTTGCATGTGTTTGCTGACATCCGTGAGCAGACAGTGGATTAAGATGAAAAGAGTGAGAAAATGAGTAATGGCTGTTGCTGAGGTATTGACCAAGTAAATTGATTTGTCGATATACATCCTCGTTATATCCCCAATAACCCCTGGCAACAGCTAACTAGCACCTGCTAATCAATGGACCAATACAAATCTCCCGGATAAGAATGGGGGAGGTGGAGGCTAGTCACCAGTCTGCAGTCTGTTCAAGATAAAACGCTGAATTGACATCGTTTGGATTGCGTGAACTGCTGGCACAACATCTAAAATTAGTAGTTCAACACTTCACTTGTAAACTAAGTCCATCCTGTGATTTGTCTATGTGCGGATTAAGACTTATTGAGGTGAACTGATGTGTTGTAAGTCCATATTACGTCTGCTCCACCCCTGAGGAGAATCTAATGGAGAATCAATACTTGATCAATAGTGTATGGAGGCAAGCAAGAAGAATGAAGTTTGGTCCAAAGACATTGGTCTTTTTTTAAAGGATGCTATCTAGAGGATAATATGAACTACAATTAGCCTGATAGTTTCTATCATAGATAGTTTGAAGCACAATGTTTGTGTAACGTAATTATGTGTTGTGTCTCCTCCCAGGAGAGCTCAGTGAGGATATGGAAACTTCCAGTGAGACCACCACTAGTCCTTTGGACACAACCAAAGACACTTGTAACTTGGGGGTAAAGCAGATTTCTGAGGAGACAGGTATGGCTGCTTCAATGTGCAAAACAATTCAACACATTCTACAACATATTATAGTTAACTCAAATGATAGCATGATAATATATTACATAAATATCAATCTTATTTACATGTTCATGTGAATTTTTACTTGAAGAAGAAACTAGTGACGAGGAAAGAGAAAAGAGGGAGTCATTGCCCTCAGTCAAGCGTCCATCCTCTGGATGCGAGGAAGTGGAAAACTCTATCTTAACCAAACGCCCCAGAATACACCAGCAAAATGAGAACCAGCAGGTGAGCAGTTAACACACTTTTTAATAATTTAAGTATGACCAGGTGAATAGAAAATGTAACAACAGACACAATAAATGCTGTCCTAGTGTAATGCCACAAACTCAGCACATCAGTGCTCTCTTTAAGTCTTCTAATCCAACACTTTTTTTAACAATTTTTCTTACTTCTCTCTCTTTTCTTCTTTTAACTTTTTTTAGACTGTCCAGTGCCCTTTGTGCCAGGTTAAACTCCCACACACACAACTTCGACAGCATCTCACACATGTGCACAATGTGGCGCAGGACTGTGTAGACAAGCTCATCAGCACAGTAAGTGTATGCAAGTGTGTATTTGTTGTATTTGCGTTTGTCAGGAGGCAAAAGAAAACGAGAAGGCAAAGCGATGGGGGATGGGGGAGAGTGAAATGTAGGGAGACAATTCCATTAAGAAGGCACCACAGAGAAAGGCAGCGCTTTTTTTTTAATGCATGTTTAAGTAGCTCCCCGCTATCATCTTTGATGCAGCCGTGCATTCTGTGTGTATGTGTATGCGCGTCTTTTAGAGTGGAAGAGAGAGGATTTGACTGAGTGAGGGAAGAGCCAGTCTTTCTATAATGCATGTTTAAGTAGCCCTCTATTACCAGAAGTGCAGTCAAGCTAAAAAGGGGCCCCCATGCTTTTTACTGTGTCTCTCCAACTAACAAAGACTGGTCATCTATCCACATCACCATCCTCCATATCCCTGGCCCGTATGCTAAGTGGCCTTTGTCTCTCGCGCTCTTCGCCTCCACTTGACTGACTGCTTTTCACCCTTTCTCCCCTCTGCTGTCCCTCCCTCCCCCCTCCAGCTACTCCTATCATTCCTATTCAGCAATCTCTGTCCTTGCCCCTCCCTTTCTGTCTCTCCCAAGCTCTCTCTCAATTTCTTATGCGTTACCCCTCCCTTACTCACTCTCTCTCTCCGAAGCAGTTTTTTTTGTTCATTGCCCCATACTTTCTCCCTCCCTGCTCTCTCTTTTTCATATTCTACACCCCTTACCCCCCACCGTCCTCCCTCCCTCCCTCTCCTCCCTCACTCTCTCTGATAGTAATTGAGGTTCATTAATTCAGACTGAGGTGATGATGGCCATTATGTACCTTGCTTTCCAATTACGCTCTCTAGATTAAGCCTGACCTTCAGTTTTCTCTGCAGTGTGTGTGTGCGTGTGGTTGTTCTTCTCTTTCTATCTTATGAAGCTGTTACGCAGAGAAAACTCTTGTCATGTAAATCTCATCTTTAGCTGTCCGTCCTTTCCTAAGGGTAGCTAGCTGTTCGCATAGATATAGTATTTGCTCTCAGTGCTCGAAGCTGTGGAGATGGAGCTTTTCTATATGAAGAATGATTTTAAATAAATTCATTATTCAGCTCAGTAAAGTTTTATTAAACCCTTGGGGCATGTTGGAGGGTGTCGCAGGAGCTGAAGGGCAGACACACACATATCTCAAACATATACACTTATTACCAAATTGATGTGCCTTGCTGTCTATACTGCTGTGCAGGCAGGTGCAAGATGTAACGATATACTTACAGATTCACACTTTAATGTTTTATGATATTAGAACAGGGTGTGCAGGCCCTCATGTTTATACATCTTGATATTTGCTTGCTATTATCCTGTACAATTAAATGTTTTATTCATAATGTGGGATTAAGAAAATATGGTAATATCCCATATTTCTTTCAGTCTGAATTGGTGTGTTACTGGCAATAAAAAAACAAACAAAATTGACAGACTGTCACATTTTCTTTCTTCCAGGTCACACTATCCATGGAACAACCGCAGCCTCAGCTGCAGACAGAACTACAGACAGATGATAGTCAGAAAAATAAAAACACCAAGAATAACGATACAAATTGTACATATACTGCTGATTCCAGTGCCTCAGTTGATTCACAGAAAAACAAAGGTTGGTATAAAATTATGATAAAATCATTATAAAACTGACCAATCATCATCAATTTAGATGTTAATTGAAGAATCATAAATGCCAAACCAAACAAACATGTCATGGTAATTTGTTCAAAACACATTGTCTTCTTGGCCTAATATTATTTAAAATGCACTATTACTATTTTCTATTTGTATGCATTTTGCAGGAATTTCAGTAGAGAACACTGAGGGAGATGTAGCCGCACCCAAAGATGTCACAGCTCTACTCACCCCACCCCTGGAAGACACCACTCACCCTTCCAATGGTAGACTGGCTCCTCAGTCCCCAACTCAGACCCCCCCCTCCTCCCCGCCGTCCTCCCCGCTCGGCGACCTCCCTCCCCTTCCTGATCGCCATGGTTACCGTTTCCGTTGCAGCAGGTGCAGTCTAGCGTTCCCCACTCAGGAGAAGCTCAAGCTGCACTGGCAGTACCATGCCATGAGGGCGGCGACAGAGTGCCCCCTCTGCTCGAGACAATGCCGCAGTCAGGAGGCCCTGCAGAGACACATGCAGAACACACACTCACAGCTTGACAACACACAGGGGCAGAATACACTCTTACCGCATCACACTACTCAATACGTGGAGCATATTAACAGTTCAGTTCAACAAGATTTTAGCTTATCACCTCAAGTGGGTCAAGAAGCAGGAGAGCATGAGGATGAAGAGATAGATGAAGAAGCACTAAGTATAGAGGGAAAGGAGGAACACAAAGAAGAAGTACAATTAAAAGAGAAGGACATGGTTGGTGAAGTTGATGGAGGTGAAGAGAATTTAACTGAGCCAGAGAAAGAGATCATATCTGAACCTACTTCCAGCTCTTTTGTCAAAAAGAGCTCTAACCCCACAATGGACCGCTATCTGGATCCAACCAGGCCCTATAAATGCACAATATGCTCTGAATCTTTTACGCAGAAAACCATTCTTCTGGTCCACTATAACTCTGTGTCCCATCTCCACCGGGCCAGACGAGCCCTACAGGACTCTAGCACAGGTGTTGCTGCCCCCGAGGCTCCCCGTGGCCCAGATCCTAGGCCCTACCGCTGCCGATTGTGTGGAGTGGGCTATAGCCAGAGCTCCACACTGGACATACATCTTCGCTCTGTCCTTCATCAGACTAGAGCTCGTGCTGCCCAGAACTTAGCTCCACAGAGCCCAGCATCTAGTGTAGCGGCTCCAGTGTCAGTCTCCACTACTGCCACTCAGGCTGCTACCAACAGAGAAGAAACATCCAACAGTTTGCCTTTCACCAAGAGGCCAGATGTAGTAAGCTCTTCAACCTCTTTACGTTTAGGCCCAGGCTTAGCAGCAGAGGCCCAGCCAACCCTCTCTAACCCAACTGAAAGCAAGCAGGCTAAAAAGAGAGTGGCAGAACTTATAGCATCAAGAAACCAGCTAATGCTAATACAGCAGCAGCAGCAGTTAGTCCAGGCTCAGGCCCAGGCCCAAGCCCAGTTACAACACACAGCTCTGCTCCAGTCCCAATTGATGCAGCACCTATCCTTTGGGACAGATAATCTCCTTAACCAACACTTCTCCCTGGCACCAGACAACTTGCTCTCTCTGCATCAGCAACTTCTTCTGCCCTTTTACATGTCAGGAGACATGAATCTTAACCCAGAGTTGGCTGTTAAGAGCCTAGAACTTAGTCAGTTATTATCTGCTAACTCTATCCTAAAAGAACAGATTAAGGCAGAAGTTAAAAGGGAGTCCCAACCTCAAATAGAAGAGATACAACCCCCAAAACAAAGTTCAAACTCAACTGTTAACCAACCAAATGATCATGTGCAGTGTGAAGCCAAGGTCGAAGCTGGCTGCAGTGGATCCTCCATCAACCTGTCAGAAAGAGAACACAGCAATTCTAGTCCTGAGAAAGAAAAAGAAGATATGCTTGTTCCTACTGTTAAAAATGAGAGTCAGAAGGTGGAAACTGATTCCTCTTCATTTAATCTTCTTGGATTGCAGTGTCCTCCCCCCAGAGTGCCCTATGCTGCTGTGAATGGGGAGCCTCTTCGAGCCCTGCTGCAGAGTTATGGCTATGAGTTGGCACTGCAATATATACAAAGTAGACATAGACACCAGCAGCAGATATCAACTTATATGATACCAGATAAACAGGAGTTCTCTGATACCAACAAAATGGAGGTATGCTCAGAAAAAGAAAAAAATGAGTTTAGTGGACTACAGGATGGAATGATCAAAGGCTGTAAAAAGGATAACCAAGGAGTAGAGGGCAATGGAGAGAGAGAACATTTGCCACAAGAGAAAAAGCAGAATGATCAGGAATCGGCAAACAAAGAGAAAGGATGTTGTGGAAGAGGAGAAAAGTGTAGAGACTGTGGCAAACTTTTTTCAGATGCCTTGATTTTAAAAAGCCACCGGGAGTACATTCATAGGATGCTGTTTCCCACTCCTGCACTGGAGAGGTTTTCTAGAGAATACAGACTGCAGTATGACCAGATGTACCCACTCACACAGCCTAAATCTGGGGATAATTCAACTGCTTCAGCTGCAGCCCCAGTCCCATCCTCAGAATCAGAACCAGCACCGGAACCAGTTATGCCTCAAATGAAAAGTCTTACATCCTCACCTGTACCCTCATTTTCAGATCCCATAACCAAAACATGTACTTCAGCTACAGACCTAACACCAACTGCCCCTGCACCTTCTTCTCCTCCATTTTCTTCTCAACCTCACAAATTTCAACAAGAGGCACCCATCCCAAGCACATCTGCTACAGCTACTTCTCAAACTACATCCACAGCTAACTCCATACCCCGTACCTTACCTAAAATACCAATGCTTCCTCTTTCCTTGCCCCAGCTTCCTTTACCTAAGCTTCCCCTACCCCACATTCCTTTTCCCATGGACCTACCTCTCCTCTCTCCAGTTGTGATGCAGTCTGTGGGTCTCCAGCCCCAACCTTGGTTAGACTCAAGTGTGAACCCCGAGTTGGCAAAACTCCAATCTCAACTCAACTCAGCAGTGCTAGGGCAACAACCACAGCTCAGCCCAGCTTTGCAAGGTCAGCCTCTACAGCTCAATCCTGCACTGTTGGGTCAACCATCCCAACCCAGCCCTATCCAAACAGGACAGCAACCCCAAGTCAGCCCAACAATACTTGAACAACAGGGTAAGAGAACCCGAACCCGACTCTCAGAGGAGCAACTGACTGTTCTGAGGAAACACTTTGATATTAACAGCCTCCCCAGTGATGAAGAGATCAACAAGATGTCTGCTCTGTCTGGTTTGCCTCATAAAGTTATCAAACACTGGTTTCGCAACACCCTATTTAAAGAGCGCCAGCGAGACAAGGATTCACCTTACAATTTTAATAACCCCCCAACCATAGCCCTGGAGGAATCCAGAGAGGAAGTAGCACAAAACCTGCCTCTGACACTTTCCCCATGTTCACTGTCTCCGGGCCTTCCAGCCAACACCTCCCCACAGGCCACAACAGACCTCCAGAGAGGAGAGCCCCATAGAGGCAGACGCTCTTCCCGAACCCGCTTCACGGAGCAACAGCTGGAGACCCTTCAGGGGGTGTTTGAGGCGACTCCCTACCCCAGAGAGGAAGAATATGACAGGATGTCTGCTCTGTTGTCTCTTCCTAACCGAGTAATTGTTGTATGGTTCCAAAATGCTAGGCAAAGAGCCCGCAAAAATCAAGACCGGGGGGCAGACAATGGATTAGAGGGGAAGAACCAGCTTGACAACAGTCACAGACAGAGAAATGGCTGCTACAAGAACGATGATGATGATGATGATGATAACAGCTGTGGGGATGAAGGACAAGGTGAATCTCAGAATGAAAACTCCATGGATCTGACTTACGAGTATTACACAAACCCTGACTCCCCTGTCCTTGATTCTTCCTCTCACTGCACAGAAAGTGAGCATCTAACAGCTGAAGGTGAACCAACACGTCTTAGTAGGGAACAGGAAGATAACACAATCTCTTCACAGGCTAACAAGAGCACAGCTCTTGTTCAAACTAAAAATGTAATTTCAGATGCAGACATCCAACATAAAGAAATTGTTCAGGCCATGAAAATAGGGTCCTCTCCACAACCTGAGCCCAATCTGCAGCCAAAAAGGACTACAGAAAGAACCCAGCCTCGCTCTTCCTCCTCTTTACAAAAAACGGTACCCACCATCGCATCCACAGCTCATTCCAGCCCCGGGCATGCGCACAGCCCTCCTTCTGATCAAACTGTTGAAAAGCCTGCTGATACATCACTCAGCCTCCTTGCTGCTCCAGAGTCTGAAACGAGCCACATTCGGCTGCCTGGTGCCACCTCTGGCCTATCCATTGAAACCCAGCCAAAAAACCATCTCCAACCCCAAACCCAGACTCAGTTCCAGTGCAGTCTCTGCCCAGTGTCCTTGCCCTCATTGCAGCTGTGGCAGGAGCATCAGACCAGGCACCTCCTGGCAGCTCAGTCCCAGGTCCAATTTCTCCACCCTGGGTTCACAGACCGACCTATGCCTTACATGATGCTCCACCCCAACCATTCCCTGATGGCCAGCCAAATGCTTTCAGGTGCTATGTCCCAGATGCACCCTAATACCACACATCCCATGATTTCACACTTAAATAGCATACAAATTAAGAACACACTCTCTGATCACTCGACTAACACCCTCAGCAGCCTCTCTCAAAGTTCCCTGACACCCATGAAGCAGAGTTCAAAGCTTATGTCAGAGACCAGTTTTGAAGGCCAAAGGAGCAGTAGAGAGATTGAGGAGGAGCACCGAAGGGATAAGCGTCAGAGAACCACCATCACCCCAGAACAGCTTGAAGTGTTGTATCAGCGCTACAGCATGGACTCTAACCCCACCAGAGGAGTCCTGGAAGGGATTGCACGCGATGTAGGCCTTACAAGACGTGTGGTTCAGGTATTTTATGAATGTTTGTTGTGTCTGAATATGTGTAAATGCTTTGAGAGAGAGAGGGACAGAAATTAAGGCATAGAAAAGGACTTAATGCCTTTGTGTATCTCAAATTTTAAAACATGCTGGTCTTTCCTTCACAGGTCTGGTTTCAGAATACACGAGCCAGAGAGAGAAAAGGACAGTTCCGGTCAATGGGGCCAGGATCCAGTTTCAGCTTGGGTCTGAACCACCTACGCTGTCCATTCTGCAGGGCTCTCTTCAAGGTGAAAAGTGCTTTGGATGCCCATATGAGGTCACGCCACTGGGCAGAGGCTGAGAGAGCTGGCTACAACTTATCGATGAGTAATGGATCCAATGGGCAGATTGGGATGGCTATGTCATCTGTCATGGACAGACCAGGCCCATCTATCTCCTCCAACCTCATCCCAAACCATGGCTATGTCATCATTAACAAAGAATTAACTATAAAGCCACCTGTGACCTCTTTGTCTTCAACCACTGATCTAAACAACCCAGAGGAGGATGATGACTATGAGGAAGACGATGAGGAGTACCAATGTGATGAGGGTTCCAGTATGGCTGACCAAGGGTCTCCTAGTCCTGAGGGATCTGGGGGCCCAAGCTCATATTGGGGTGAGACACAAAGTCTGCAACAGCACCAACATCAGCAGCAGCGCCAAAGGACACAGATGAGCCACTTCCAAGTACTCCAACTCAGAGACTTCTACAGGAGCCACCGTACCCCCAACCGACATGAGTGTGAGACACTGGGCCAAGAGTTGGGACTGCCTCACCGAGTGGTGCAGGTACATTTCAAATATTCATAAATGATAAAATGCAGTTTGATCTGTATGTATTAAAGATTAAAAACGATAGTTTCAGAACAATTAAGTTGTTTAAGGGTAATAGCTCATTTATACATTACAAATATTTTTTGCAGGTGTGGTTCCAGAATGCCAGAGCCAAGGAGAAGAGGGCCAGGAGCCTGAGCTCTGATTCTGCCGAGAGGGAGCAGTCCGAGCTGTCCGCAGGGGCAGGGGAAAGAGACAGAGCTTAGAGAGGCAGATTACGGTCCCTTTGCTTCCTTCTACTACATTCTCCCCAAAACCTCTCCTGCACCTGCTATCGTCCTCTAACCATATACCCTTTCCACTTTGCTGCCAAACCTGTAACCTAAACACCCCAAAGATGCCGAGCCACAGTGGCCCAAAGAGAAACTCTCAACTGAAAGTAGGAGATAGCCTAAACCAAGTCCTCTCCACCACAGCTTTCTTCTTTTCATATTGTTCTAAAACTCTTTCCTGGTCTGTCCTTTCTTGTTGAAAAGAGCCCCTCTCCCTATCCGTCAGACACCTTACTACAACCAAACACCACCTTGATAAAAACCAACCAGATGCCACAGAGGCCAAAGAGCATTCTCCAAGTATGTGACCTCACTGCCCAGCTAGACCTGCAGTCTACCTCTCAGTCTGCATGACAGACTCACAGTGGGCCCTCCACCAGACAGTGCTTAATGACTAGCTGTGTAGCATGTAGTGCCAGTCTGTAAGAGGCTGGAAAAGAAATTGTCAAAGAGATTTTAGTGTAAATAGAGAGCTCCAAAAGATAAACTTGAAGAAAAACAAAGCAGTTAACAGTGGATGAAAAAGAAGATGATGAAAAAAAAAAAACACGGAAAAATAGATGGAGGTATTCACATAGAGCTTTTGTAAAGACTGACTCAGATTCCAAAGCTCGTAACCAAAATTTTACATGTCTGTGGATTTAGTTTCAACATGTTTGTTTTCAATAACAAACTGCAGAGCTGACGTCTGTACAGTAAATGGGTGAGATCTGCAGCTGGCGAAAGTAAGCCGAGTACCAATAGACTGATACGGTGCCAGACTGCAGCGTCACCCTCCACAAGCCAATGATGAGTCTTCTGTTGTACATGTACACCTTCTATGTTCCTTTAGTGGATAACAGCCCAAATAGCACAGAACGTAAAGGCCAGTTTGTCCTGAACGGGGCAAACTATTTTTTATAGCACTCAACCATTATACTGTATATGAAAACTTTAACCAAACTCAAATTTACATTGTGTGTGTTTAGTAATAGTTTCTTAATATAAATCTTATGGATTGAGATAAACTGTCTTGCTTCGATATAATAGTGTCATGATTATGAAAAGATTATGACAGCTTTGATATGTTCCGGCAAGGTGACTTACTGCCTTTCCGTTCTATTTGAATATACCAATGGCTGACCAATGTTATGTGATTAATGTAAAGCTTTCTATGCTCAGGTCAACAGCTCAACATGGCTCCGCTTCAAATGTGATCTTAATACTGTACTTTTCTGTTTTTAAAACAGAAGAGGCATGGTTTAACCTTGGACTAAGTATTAAAAGATACCTACAAAAACATCTGTATTTCAAAGATCTGAGCTTTTCACCTCTGAGTAATAGATTGTGATAAAAACCTTATTGAAACTAAAGTGTTTAATAGTGTGAGGGGTAAATGTACAGTATTTAGCTTTTGTATGGTTGACTCAAGACTTCATTGGATGATTGAGAGATGGCTCCCTTTTTCACTTATAGATAGGGAGCTACTGCGGAAAGCTGAGAACAACTTTGGATGTTATCGATGTTATTTTTGTACACTTAATTTATTTTCCCTCTTTCTCCCTCCTTTCATCTTTTTCTCTCTACTTTTCTTCCTGTGTTCATTTGCAACCAGTCCTTATTCTAACTGTAATAATGATAATATAACAATAATAGCTAAACAATAATTAATGCTTTAAGACAAAAATCCAAAGACGTGATAATACTTTAACCATATGACCTACAAAAATAAGCGCTACTGTTTACTTGACGATGTATTGCTGTTTTTAAAGAAGGAAGGAGTCCCTATATCTAAGCTACTGTTTTCTGCCTCTCATAAGCACACTGGAGACTGTAACCAAAACCCCAAACTAGAGCCATGGCAGTCTGTAATATAGCGGTTAAAGAGTTTTACTTCTCTTGAGAAATGTTGCAGTTTATTTTCTTTCTTTTTTACCATAGTGTTGAACTTCAGCCCTTAAGGATGTCCAGTTTGCTGCTAATGTACTGTAGTTTCTAATGATGCTGTAGAAAGATGCATGCTCTGATCGCTTTACCACTAGGCTTTAATGACTACAAACTGTAATGATAACTGTGATGCTGTTGATAAACTGCTCCTATGTTGAAAACAAATGAATATGTGGGGCTCAATTCCATCAGGTTTGTTTTTCAGTATCCTATTAATTACCCCTACTCAGAAGATAAAAAAGAAAAAGAAAAATGGCTTTCGTAATACCAGAAATATTTTTTCAAGCTTCCAGTTTTAGAGAAACCTGCTTGGGGCATTAATTTCTCAATACTTATGGAGATACTGCATAGCTATTTGAAGGAGTTTAGCCCCAAACCTTTCACTGGTATGGTGTCAGTCTTTCTGTGTTGCAATGTCTCTAGTCCATTTGTCCAACTAAAACAGCTTTGCTGAACTCAGACTGACATCACAGCCAACTTTCCAAAGGATGTGGACTGACTAACTCTGTCACGTTTTGTTCTTAAACTAACCAATGTTTACGACAATACCAATGAGCTTTCTTCTGTACAGAAATGTGCATTCCAAATACCACAAAGGCAGTTTTTTTGTATACTGATTATTTTAAATTTAATTTGTCATATTCTCTTGATCTTAGTGACTGTAAGATGTACATATTGGGGTCCTCTATGGTGAAGGGACTCCGTTATCCTTACTGTAGGTAAAACTATTCTTTTATTTTTTTCTGGATATGTTGTTGCCATAGTGATGACCAAAAAGATACCTGTGATGTGCACCTGTCCTTATGTCCTGCTCCGGTGGATTAGTGTGTCTCTATACTCTCCCTCCCCAAATTTTCCCCTTCTGGTGTGTGTTTCTCTTCCTTTCCCTTCCCATACTCCACTGAGCTAAATAAAGTCTGCTTTGGTGCATGCTCTGGTCTCATCCCTTTGCTTTAACCGAGAGAAGCCATTTTATGAATGTTGTGGTATGCGAAGGTGTCTGCCTGTTTCATATTTGTGTGTGTGTGTGTGTGTGTGTGTGTGACACAGCAATGTGTGAAAGGCGTTTGGTGAAAGGAGCCATGACCTCTGGGGTCACTTCATTAATTACATTTGTGACATTCAGCCAGATGAGTTTCCTTTGTGACTAAATAATATGATGAATATTAACGACCTCGGATGAATTACACTGCTGCTTCTGCTGCTGCTGATGATAATGTGTTTTACGACTCTGGGAGAAAGGGGAGTAAAATTGCACACTACAGCACATTTAGGACACGCAGATTTTCATATGCAACATTTCAGACCACAGCAAAGGTTTGTAGAACAGATTTTATTTTATTGAATTTACTTTTTATGTGTAAAACATTCCAGTGGTTGATGAGACAACTTGCCAGAGAAAAAACTACAATGCAAGAATGTGTTGTCCAGTGTGACCATGAGTTTCCAGCACAGACTGGTACCTGTTCCTTGTTCTGTAGCAGCAAGCCATTAATTTAACCATTACACATGAATGCGACAACTGAGGCAATATATCTGTGAAACAGTTCTGATTGGGGTTGCAGGCAGGGAACAGACAAACAGCTACATTGGGAGAACAATAGAAAGTAAACACAGAAGAGGGCTTTAGATAGCTTCGTAGCTGATGATAGTCATCTTAGAAAGTCATCCCGATAAAGTGATCCCCCACCATTTCTCCTTCTCCCTGTCCTCCCCCTCTTAATCAAATGAGTACTGTGCAGCTGGTGGGGTTGCGGCAAAAGGGGGTACGAGTGTGCAGAGGAGGTGGAGGGGGGGGGCTTTGAGAGATGGCGTGAAATTATTGCCTGCTGGTGTATATGTGTCGCTGGGGGTAGTAGGGTAGAGTAGGGGGTTGGGCTGTGGCTGGGGGGTGTAATGTCATTGCCTGCTGGTGTATCTGTAGTGGGGGCTCATTTAGATTTAGATTGGTTATGTGAGGAGAGAGCTGAAAGGCCAGCTCATGTTTATGCATGAATCCAAAAGCATGCTGCTATGGTGGAGCCCTGAGTTAAAGAGACAGAGCTGAAATACATTCGCACATTTAGACACAGCTCTGCCTCTTTGGATAAGGCTTTAGTCAAAGCAACTCTGTGCTATCAGATACATTTCAATCAGTGTGTGTGTGTGTGTGTGTGTGTGTGTGTGGTAGGCCTGTTTGTGACATTGTGCATATGCAGATAGATTATATCTGTTCCCAAATAAGCATCACGCTGCTTCTTTTAATCTAAAAATTTGAGATCTAATTTTAGTTTTAAAAATGTGGACACCACCACCCACTGCTCAACTGTGTCCTGAAGATTGCTTTGGTATCTTCTACAGTTGATGCAGAGCTACACACAGAACATGGGTGCTTCCCACATTACACTCACTCACACACTGAGAGTAATCAGTAAATGTCTTTGAAGGAGTTTGTTCAGCACTTCATCAGGTATAAAGTGGTTTTTATTTGGAAATGTGGTCCCTATCCATCTTTTAAATGACTTTTTAATGGTCGTCACACCATCCTAATCAATCATGTTGCAGAGCTAGCCTGCAAGCGCAAATACACTCTATTTATAATTCCTACATTTTGCTGCAAAAACTGACACTCTGTGCCTTCTTTTTACTGTAAACAAGCAGAAAAATGAGTGAAATTGTCTTTCTGATTTTGTGGAAACAATAGAAAGACTTCCTATACCGATCGCCTGCATCCTAGTTGAGGTACCCTGTGTATTCTGTCTTTAGATCACTAGACCTCTGTAGAAAGGGTGGATGATATAGCTTATAAAAAATACTGCTGTTTTTTTGTCATTCTTGGGTGTATCTACATTAAGGCCTACACTTTTTTGGGGACCCCTCACCATCCCCCATCCACACTGGCACCCTCCCTGTCGGACCCCCTTTAGTGCTTTACATCTATAATGAGATACAAATACGCATCAGCAGGACAGTGTCTACGCCACGCGTCACTGTGTGAATATTACTCACACTTATTAGCTGGATTATGTTAATCTTTACACTCTCTGCTCACAGACAACAGACTCCCCATGATATGGGGGTGGTCACGGCCGTAAGCGTGTGCAGTCGCGTGTGTTTGTGTGTGTATGTGTGTATGGCTGTAAATGTGTGTTGGAGTGATTGCCATGTTGTCAAACTGATCTGCATGTGAAAGGGCGGGTCTAATTACATCACTTATGCAAATGAGAAAAGCACATATGCATGCACATACATGTACACACCACTGACAGCTTACTACTAAGGTCAAAAAGACAGTAGTCATGTATCCATCAACGTATTTGTATGCGCATTTTGAAGTATTGCTTTAGAAAATGTTGATGGAAATGGCAAAATTCGAAAAAACGTCCTCAAATTCGCAAAAAACTTTTTCCGCTCGCTTGAGCTGGTTTTTGCCTTCTTTTTTTTTGAAAAAGAGCGCAAAATGGGAGATGGAAACAGCTTTACCGAATAAGTTGTGACGTAGCGAACATGTAACTCACATGACTATAGTCCCAGTATCCATCGGATGGGGGAAGGATCGGGATACGGGTCCCATCCAGTGTGCCGTACACTTGTGGCACAAGGTGCGTAGTGGAGTTGCGGTGCGCTATAGCCTGTGTCTCAGCCACGTCGGGTAAATTGACGAATTGGTTCAACAGCTTGAATCGTATGGCACTGCACACTGCGTATACACAGTGGTGAATGGTTGTCTCGCTGACACCAAATGTCTCTGCCACAAACCTGTATTCTGCACAGGTTGCCAACTTGTACAATGCTACCTCTCTCCATTTAAGAATTTAGCTTCTAAACTCTTTGATTTAGCAAGACATGTGAAATCTACAACAATGCGTGACGTCAACTTGTGACGAAACTACCCTTTGCGTAGTCTAATTTATTTGCTCTAAACCAGTTGATGGAAACGCTTCTAATTCACATTTTCTTTGTTTTTGCGTTATTTTAAAAGTTCGCTTAAAATTCGCTTGAAAATTAGATGGAAACATGACTAGTGTGAGCTATCCTCTTATTGACTAACACGGGGTGGCACTACCACCTGTCAGAGATAGACATGTCTTGACACAATACAGAGAAGTCACAATGGATGTTTTGATGAACTCCTTCAGATAAATTAGAAAAAAAGAGTGGATGGGTCAAGCTCACAGTAGACTAAAGCACTTAAACTGTTATTGGAAAATGTCCGACCGCACATCTACTGATTAGTCCTTTTTCAGACTGAAACATTGATAGTATCCCAGTTGGAATGATTGATTGAGTCTGACACATTTTAATTACGCCCAAATTAAATGAATCGGCTGGCGGACTATAAAACATTGCTGTTTAATAACGAGTCCCTCCATTTGCCTTTTTTTTTCTTGCTTCATCCAATCCCATTTTGGCTGCCTGCACCAAATAACCTCTCTCCATTTAATGATATGCAAATGAATTTTCATGAACCCCATGATCCCAAGCGATGATTAAACTGAGATGACATTAGCTGCCATGCTGTAGCCACTGTCACTGTTTCTGTCTACCTCCTTCCTCTTTTCCTATCTCTACCATCTTTCTTCGTATCCACGACAACGGCCAACTGGTGATATTAAAGGGGGTTCATTGTCACCATTCCCTTATGAATTTGCTTTGTGAGAGATGACATTCTGCATATCCAGTGCTATTTCAGAGTTTTTCCAAAGGACAACAGCAACAGCAATGGAGCATCAGAGCGAGAAATGTTGGTTCTCACACCACATGTGGTAGTGGTACACCGAAGACATACATGTTACAACAATATATAATTATTGGAACGCAGTAACATCATATAGACGATTTTGGTAACCTTCCACATCTCTTCATTTTCCACTTCCAGTGCTCCCCTCCCACTGTTCCGTTTCAGTCTGGATCCAGCTCCACCTCTGCTGTCGTTTATTGTACTCCATTTGCATAATGAAGCCCAGGCTTAATTAAGATCCCACTGGAGTCTGGAGCCAAGGATGAAGGAAAGAAGGACGAAGAGGAGGAGGGGAGGGGGGATCCAGCGTTCCTTAGCTTATCCGCACGTGTCCAAATAGGAGGCACAATTTAAGGGGGGAGTAAAACGTTGACGAGCGATTAAATCGCTAATTATGATCGGCTGTTAGAATTAGTGTGTGGCTGTTAATTAGCTGCAGATGAGATGCCCAGACAGTTGCCCGCCCTTGACGACTGCAGCCCCCTCCCTGACTGGCAATAGAGAAACACAGCTTGACACCCTGGAGTTGATGCCAACACATCCCTCCCTTTAACACACACAGCAGTCTGAGGGGATATCCCTTTAAGAATGTCCCAGGTGTGCATGTGCAGGAAAGAGGCTCTTCATCATCCTTGTCCACCCACTCCTCATGTTCTTCGTAAAGCACAAAATTCCCAATTTTTTCTTCTTCTATATACTTTATTCATTTTGCTCATTATTCCTCTTCTTACACAGACTCTTCCTCTTCATAATGGAATGGTATGATCCCTTGTAGCTCTTTGTAATGGGCAGCAGCTTCCTTTCAGTGCAGCAGTTGGCACTGAGCAGGGGTGGCATTGAGGAAATGGTATTAGTCCATACTCCTACCATACTTGCATTTGGCTTTGGTTCAGACCTTCTGCTACTATTTTGTGTCCGCATTTACTACGCTTTTCTACAGCTTCTGCTGGCACCCGTGAATGCCTCCCTGTTTGCGTTTGGCATGGTGCCATCTCTGTTTCTGGTCTCTCCCTTGAGGGGATGCCATCGCCAAAACATTTAAGGCATCCGAAATGTTCTGCTTACCGTATGGAGGTTTCTGTTTGCAAATGTGTGTTATGTTGGCTTGGCACATGCCATCTTTCTCCCCGTGCCCTTGCCGCCCCTGAAAAGATGCCATCACAGAATTGCTGGCAACCGTTGCCTGGGCACCTCTTCTTGGGTTTGTCCAAGCAAACAAACGGCGATTAGCAGCAAATCCTCAGGAGGTGAGTCCCCTTGTCTTTGACTAAGACAGTTTTTGATCGCTTCGGGTGTGCCACGACTGCAGGCTGGCATGGTGCCCGCTGGCTGGCACGCAATGGCTGGCATGGAGAGAAAGAAAATTTGAAAAATTAATGAAATGCAGGATTTTTCGCTGATATTTTTCTTCGTATGATCAACGGTCATCAACGAGTTACACCTTACAGTTTCATAGTACCATCCATTTCTCTCCTCAACATACTTCTATGCTTCCCTTCATCCATCTACATCTGAGTCATCCTGTGTCTGCTGGCATCTTCCTCACTTCTATGCTCTGCTGTCATCGGATAGCTTCCTTTTCTCTGCCCGCTCTGCTGTTCGTTTCGCCGCATTGTGCCTGTGCCAAGGTGGCACCATGGTAGCAGTATGGAGGTCTGTTTCTCTTCCTCTTCCATTCTTATTCTCCTCGCCCCTTCGCCCATGCCCATGCCCGCCCCCGCTCAAGTCCTGACTGGATGGCACTGTGCCAACCTGCCACCGCCATCCCTCTCATTTGTAGCTCATCCCTCCGTTGCCCTTCCCCCTGTCTCTACATTTCCATCCCTCTCTCTTCCCCTCATTTCATTCATCGACTTTCTGATAGCCAGCCCCTGAGAGAAAAAATAGCTGACTCTTGGCTTGTTGAATAATGTCTTCCCAGTCACTTCTTGGCTCCATGCTCTTTAGCTTATCAGTAGCTAGCTGTAGCTTGTGTTAGCTCCTGTGCTGGGAACAGTTTGGGTCTCTGACCAAATACATAGCTACAACTAATAACTAATCACAAGCAACTTAAATGGCTAAAGCAAGTGTGTACACACATTGCTAGAATTTTTAAGCTGACTAGAAATCCTTTGTGGTCTTGAATATATATATATATATATATATATATATATATATATATATATATATATATATATATATATATATATATACGCACGCACGCACGCACTGACCAGAGTTCTGACAACAATTATTTGTCAAATACTTACTTTTTTGTCAAGTGTTTTAGTAAAACAAACAAACAATAAATAAATAAATTAAATAACAAATATTAGGATGTTATTAGTACTAATAAAAATGGCAAAGGTGTAAGTTGTACTGCGCTTATAGGTGGAACAAAGCTAACAGGGGAGTCAGAGAGATGTCTACCAAACACTTTGAAGAGGTCTAATTGGTTTAAATAAGTATAAACATATCGTACATGAAAGTTGTCATCTCTACCCCATTGTTTTTTTAACGTTAATAATAATGGATTGTCCTAATTAAATTGTAGACTGAAGATGATGAACTGGAACTTGCATTGGCTCTCTCTCTACTGGAAATGAAAGATCACCAGCTGTCAACCCCCAGCCAACAGTCCCGACTACAGCAACCTGGAGACAGACCGAATCAGAGATGCTCTGTTCAACTGAATTCTGTATCTCAGCCTCAGGGAAGCAGCCACGCCCAGCTAGCAGATGTAGAAAACACAAACTCACCACAAACTGGAGCCTGGGTCAAGGCGGGCCCACCACAGACAACCCAAGAAACTGAGCCTCAGAAAAGCACATATGTTGACAAATATAAAAGTGAGACACTAGGGACAAGTCAGACTGTTTGTGTCTCCAGACTGTCTGGCTTATTTTCCAAGCAAGACACGGTTGAAGAAGGTGACCAAATGATGGATGAGGGAGATTTGAATCAAACAGAGAAACTAAAGCGCTCTAAGAAGAGGCGACAGCGGCGTAAAGGTGCTGGCCAGCAGGTTGTAGGTTTGCCGTGTTCTCCATCAGCACCCCAACACGAAAATAGGGAGGAAAAAAAAAAAAAAAAAAAAAAAAAAAAAAAAATTCTTTAATTGAAAAAAGGAGGGGGGGCACACCTCTCCCCTCTCTTTTTCTGGGGGGCGGGAGGAAGAAGAGGGAACTGGGGCCAAAGTGGTTTGGGGGGGTGTGTGTTGAAAGAAAAATTAGTAAGGGGGGGGGGGGGGGTTTTTTTGGTGGGGTGGTTTTTTTTTTTTTTTTTTTTGTTTTTTTGGGGGGGGGGGGGGGGGGGGGGGGGTTGGGGTTGGGGGGGGTTTGTTTGGGTTGGGAGGGAAATTATTTCGTTTCTTCTTTTTTGGGGGGGGGGGGGAATGTGGGGGGAGAAAAACCCTCTTTTTTTTTTTTTTTTGGTTTTTTTTTTTTTTTTTTTTTTTTTTTTTCTTTGGGCTCCGAAGAGGGGGGGGGGGGGGGGGCCCGGGGGGGTTGGGGGGGGGGTTGAGTTGAAAGAGAAATTAGTATTATTGGCAGTCTTTGTCAAAGCACAATGCAGCATCACTGCCCTTTGTGGTGGCTGTACTCTCCAATAACTTTTCATACAGAACTAAAGCTTATGACTACTTATTTGCAAGTCTCCTGACTGTTATCAAAACACATCTTTTCTTTTTTAACAGGTAAATACTGGCTTCATCAAGCATTGTCTTGTTTCTCCTCATCTCTGGAGAGCATTGGCAGCCATCTTGTCTTCCTCAAGGCAAATGGATGTTCTCTGCGTACCCTTAAGGCGCTAGTAAAGGAGACAGGGGCGAGAACGGTCTTGGCTACCGCCCTCTATGAGCCCTGGCTGAAGGACAGGGATGATGTGGTGGTGTCAGCCCTTCAGAAAAATGGTGTTGAATGCAGGATGATCCACTCGTACTGTCTCAGAGACCCTTACTCTGTCAGCACGGAGGGTGTGGGACTCAGAGGTTAGTCACAACAAAATGAATTGGTGCATTGAGCTTGAATGCTTGTGATAAATATCAAAGCTTAAAATAGGTATACTAATAAAAGCTGATTGGCAATGAGTTAATTTTATGGTGAACTGTGTTTTTCTTCTCCTGATTTAGGAATAGGTTCAGTGTCTCACTTCATGAGCTGCTGTAGACAGAACCCAGGGTCTGCGTTAGGGTTTCCCCTGGACCCTCCCAGATCTCTCCCCACACCTACTCAGTGGCCTCAGGGTGTCGCTTTGGGCACGTTAGGCCTGGCACGCATGCCCCGCAGGAAGGATGGCACAACGGTCAGTAACCCCAGCAGAGCAGCCCTGTAAGGCCAAAAACGGCCCAAAATACAATTAAGATTACATCACGAAGTCCTCCATATTTTCTTGTGTTCATTTTGGCATTCAGATTGACTGGGCGGCTAACATCCGTAAATCATGGGATTTCAGTGAGGAAGGAGCATGTGCACAGCTAGAGGCTTTTCTCAATGATGGTGAGACACATTGCGTGCACATTTTTAATCATACGCTGTTTGGAGGAATGTTAGGAAGTATGGCATTCATCTAACAGTATCTTATGATTCTTCCATGTGTTCTAGGTGTGTATAGATATGAAAAAGAGTCAGGCAGGGCGGATGCCCCAAATACCAGCTGTCTGTCTCCCTACCTTCACTTTGGCCAGCTCAGCCCACGCTGGCTATTGTGGGATGCCAAAGAGGCACGGTGTCGACCCCCAAAGTTCCAACGCAAACTGGCGTGGAGAGATTTGGCTTACTGGCAGCTGACATTGTTTCCTGACCTCCCCTGGGAATCCCTCAGACCTCCATATAAGGTAGAAATTGGCAGACATCTTGATAACACATTAAAATATACATTATTATTAACGTAAGAAACAAGTATGTAAAGTTGAACGAGCCTTCTCTTTCTTCCTCAGTAATGAAAAGCTTACATCACACTATGAAAAAACTGTTTATTACAAAGCGTGATTCATCCAATGTTATTTGCAGGCTCTGCGGTGGAGCAGTGATCTTGGCCACCTGAAGGCCTGGCAGCAAGGGCGAACAGGCTACCCACTGGTGGACGCAGCCATGAGGCAGCTGTGGCTGACAGGCTGGATGAACAACTACATGAGACATGTGGTGGCGTCTTTTCTTATAGCATATCTCTATCTGCCCTGGCAAGAAGGCTATCGCTGGTTCCAGGTGAGACGTGCATGCACACAGGCACAAAATGCACTCGCATAGATATCATATAGCAGCAACACACAGTATATTCAGTACTACCAGCAACAGGCCTTCAAATCAAGCAGTAGTACAAAAGTCCCTTTTAATACTTGAAATTGAATAACTGTCTGTCATTTAAGTGTTTTTTTTACCAAATTAGGCCCAATGAAATGAAAGTTATTGGTCTACAGTATACCTAGCAATCAATTTATTCAGCTCTGCCTGCACTGCAGTCCGTGTAAAATCTAGCTTTGGTTGTTTGCATGGAGTGGCGCCTTCAGCATCCATAGGGCTGGGGTCTTTCGCTACTAGCTTTGTCGAAGCGTGTTGCTTCAAAAGGTGCTTCGTAAGATTTGAATTGCTACTCCTAGATGTGGATAGGTTACTTACACCTGCACATAATTGAAAACTCACCACTACATTTTTGTCTTTAATTTCGACGAGCGAAAAGTAATGTCTGTCATATACGTGACCTAATGTAGGCCTATCGGTCTTGTCTGCAAGCATTAATTTTTCACAAAAGAGAGAAACGAAGTCATTTCAATTTCAGTAATTGTAATTGCATTACTTGATAAAAAAATTAAAAAGATTTTTAGTTGCATGTACTGACTGTATCCAACATTTACATGCGTTTAGGACACCCTAGTGGATGCAGATGTTGCCATAGATGCTATGATGTGGCAGAATGGGGGCATGTGTGGTCTGGATCACTGGAACTTTGTCATGCACCCCGTTGATGCAGCAATGACCTGTGACCCCTACGGCAACTATGTTAGGAAATGGTGTCCTGAACTTGCAGATCTACCTGATGAGCTTATTCACAAACCCTGGAAATGTCCTGCGTCCATGCTTCGACGTGTTGGTGAGAAAGTTATCATGTTCAGTCCAAAACATTTTTTTAAATAATAAAACTCTTTTGTTTTGAAACCTACGATATACAATTCCATACCTTAACATGCTGTCTCCTTTCCCTGCTATCCTCACTGCTTAGGTGTGGTGTTTGGTCAGACATATCCTGAGCGAATAGTTACAGACCTGGAGGAGCGGAGGAGTCGTTCCCTGCAAGATGTAGCTCTGGTGCGGAAAGAGTATAGACGGTATGTGGACAAGTGCACAGGGTGTGACTTGGTGCCTCTGCCTCCACGCCTAGTCTCTGAATCTCTGGGCTTATCACACATGGATGGTGGTGTGGTGACAGAAGGGAAGCAGTTCCTATTGCCTGTTATCACCCGCATGGAGTTCAAACACCAGCTAAAAGATCCAGATGCCCCCTCAAATCCCTACAATGCTGTTCTAAAAGGATACGTGAGCCGCAAGAGGGATGACACCATTGCTTTCCTTAATGAGAGAGACTTTACTGCAAGTGTGATGTACGAGGGAGTTCAGAGAAAGGAGAGGCTGGAGAGGGATTATCGCAGAATTGAGGGACTCCCTCAGCCTCCTGCACCTCAGGGCAGGGCCAGACGAACTCCAACATCCAAGGACAGGTTTTCTATAGTACCTGGTGGGGCGGTCTCCTCACTCAGGTGAACCAGAGATCAAGACTGAAGGTTTACAGGTTGTAAGTTACTAGACTGTTTCTAGCTGTAAAATGCACAAGTACAAAATGTTACAAAACAATGGTCTTTTAAGGGAAAGAATGACACTGTGGATAGAGTGAGAAACCTGCGTTTGTCTTGTGACCAGTATGCCAGAGTTGCAAAATGCTTTACATCAAGTATGCAGTATAATCTCAGGTATTACTGTATACCATTGCCTGGGTCTAGACCTTTGAATCCACCCACTCCAGAGTTAAATGATGAATATGTAAACAGTGTAACTAGTTGATAATTCTGTCTTGATATCAGGCAAATTATACCAGCCTAGGTGAAAAACATTGATCTGGAGCGAAATATTTGATGCCAAGGCAGCTTCCTTTCTTAAAAGGCTCAGTCTGCATTTTTGAACACAGACAACTGAGGTAATTTGGTGTATCTTAGCAGGTCATTTTAAAAATAGATTTGTATTTGTATGTGTTTACAAACTGATGTAAACAGCAGCAATTTATCAAACTACTTACGTCAAGATGGAGATTGTATTAGGCTCCAATCTGCTGTTTTTAAAGTGTGTGTGTGTGTGTGTTAAAGTGATGCAAATGACAAAATATACAAATAGCATTTATATTAGGTGATGCCCTGATTAAGTGTCAAGCATATTACCTGTTCAATACCTGTGTAATAGCAAATATCTTGTTAAGTCACATGATTGCTGGCAGCATTCAACTGGGTGGCTGTTTGTACTGACTGTACTGACCTGGCAGCCACATTCTGCGTTGTGGTGAGCCCTGCACAAGTTGAAGGAGTTGATGGGATTACATTTTACTGGAATTGTACCTCATACGATTTCATGTGACAAATTGAGTAAAACATGCAGACATTTAAAAAAAAAATAAAAATACTGCCTACTTTTATAATATAAAGTCTAAACTTTGGGAAATAAAAAAAGAGATAGAAAACGCAATGTCTGTAAATGGAAATGTTTATTATCTATTTTACCGGTCCCATGTCTATAGTTTAAATGTCATACATGCAATGTAGACCAACATTATTATTAATACCATAAAGACCAAAGTGCTTTTTAAGTCTAACAATGTCCTACAACAGAAATTCAAGTTTTTCTTTGACTGAAATGTGTGTAAACTGTTCTAGTGACCGTGTCTCAGTCTCTTCTGTTTGGGGATTTGAGGCTGCAACAACTCAACATTGGATGTTTAGTCAGTCCAGATTGACAGGTCCCCTAGAGTCAGTCTTTAACAGTAGATAAAGGATTCCTAATGTTCACAGCTCTACAACACTGGCAGGTCAGCAATCTGAAGCTCCTGAGCTCCACTGGTGGATGCTAAGCATAGAGTTGTAGCTGACACAGGCACGACTTGTGGATCTCCCTGCCAGTTGTGTTTTAAAAAAGGAGAGAGGGAGCATAGCACTTATTAGGAGGTGTTGGGTTAGTCCTCAATGGAGCGGATGTATCTCTCATAGGCTGCTTCGTCCATTAGAGCATCAAGCTCCTTAGGGTTGCCAATGGTCATCTTCATCAGCCAGCCTATATTGAAAAGGTAAAATCAGGTTACGGTATAAATTAAGGAACACATCAGTGTTTTTGCATACTTAAGCCAATTTAGCACAAGCCACATTTTTTAGGTATAGAATAAAGATGGTTCAACTTCAAATATACCAGGTTGTACAAGGTACACCAATCTACAGTCCAATGAATCTGTCTGTAGATTGGTGTCAATGTACAAACTGCACAAATGACCTTAACTCCAGAGACTGAGTAATATAGTCAAATATAATCCTACCTACAACTTCGTTCCTGTTTAAGCTTTCCCAATAGCCTAATGTATTTTACTTCTTTCCCTTTCCAATTTCTTCTTCAAATAAAAGAAAGATCTACATCAGGGGTCTTCAATGTTTTTAGGACAAGGACCCCTGAGCTGAAAAAGAGACAGCAGGGACCCCTTAGGCTACAATATATAATGTATAAAGTTAAGCTGCATATTAAACTGGTCCTACAATAACGTGTAGGGTGGCCTAGAGCCTTCAAATATACCTTTTTATGGTGCATACACTTCTAAGCTATTAAAATAATTGTTGACATATTCATATATTTATACATAATGTTAAAATGTGGAACAGTGAATCCTTAAGTTTAACTGTATCTGTGGATGGCTTCCTTACCTATAGGCCAGCAAGCCTATCATCAATGTAGTGAAAATAAAAAAAAGATTTATCTTTACAAATGTGTTGGATTCATGTTAATGGCTATTTTCTGACATATAGATATTTAAACTATCAAACAATAATTTGGTGGCCCCCCTGCAGCAACTCTGAGGACCCCCTAGGTGTCCCGGACTCCCTGTTGAAGATCTCTGATCTACATGGACTGGATTATGTATTTGTGTGTGTGCTTACCATCTTTGTAGCAAGATTTGTTCACCAGACCAGGGTTGTCTGCCAGTAGTGTATTGACCTCTACAACTTCTCCAGTCAAAGGGGAATAGAGCTCACTGGCAGCTTTTACACTTTCCAGAGCTCCAAACTCATCTGTGGCAGTAGATGTTAGAAAAACGTTAATCAAAGTTACATAATTTCTAAAGTATGGCAACTACACAGAAGGCACAAATATTGCTAAGTTATGTTGATCTTAATTAATGAAGTTTTTTTGTGGCATGATGAAAATACATGTTCTACCAAAAACAGGTGCTGGAAGCTAAATTCATGCTACAACAAAATGCAAAAAATAATAATCGTATAGCGAAAGAATCAAAAATAGTTGAGCAATTGCTTGTTTCTCAACAACTGTTTGGGGGAATGTAGCTTACTTTAAAATGTAGAATTATTGGATATTATTATTATTACTACATCCATGCTTTGCAATGCCTGTTGTATTAGAAAAACTTGGGTCAATGAAATGGAACACAAACAATTTTGAGATTCTTTTCAGCCTTATTCTCCTAAACCAACAGGCAAAGTAACCCAAACTCATCCTGCATGGCATTGTTAATGCCCTGAACTGAAACAAGATTAGATTTTAAACTGGCAGAAGAAAAGAGCACTTCATACAGGAAATTGAGTTTTCAAGCCTGTGCAGTAAAAGCAAGCGACCTTACTGTCATCTATAAAGTAATAACTGGGATGATACTGACAACTGACAAAACCTGATAATCAATAGCATGTTGATCAAGAAAGTATTGGCACAATTGTTTGTTTTGCTCAGATACTTTCAGAAAATCGTATTACATCATTGTATTGTAGCCATCAAGAAATCTCAAATCACAAAATGTTTGTTGTAGGCTATTAGTATCAGCAACTATAGAGCGAACAGTTTCAATTGTCTCTACACCGCCATGGAATAAGATGCACAAGATCAAGATTCATTCCTTCATATTAGTACCTTACAGTTGTGTACTGTAATGTTGAAGCCTGAGCCACACTGCCCTTAACTTCATACCTTGCTGAGCCAGCTGTGTTCCCACCTCTGGCAGACCACAGTAAACTACATCTCCCAGAGCCTCCTGCAAGTGGCAGAAAGCAAGGTCAAAAGGTAGTATCAAATAGTTTACTTTGTAGCGTGTGCTTGCGCGTGTACATCAGCGTGTCTGTGTGAGCGAACTTACTTGCGCAAACTTGCTGATACCGACAGTCCCAATTCCGTCGTCTTCTACACGAATCCATTCGTGCTTGTCTGTGAATTTAAGTGCTGCAAGATAACACAACAGACTCAGAAATACAAAAAGCCTCCCAGAGTGGAAGAGTGTGAAGTATTTTGTAAAGGGTGACAACCAGGAGAAAAACAGACAGACATGCAGCAGCGTC
Organism: Perca fluviatilis; assembly: GCF_010015445.1. Classification (NCBI taxonomy): domain Eukaryota; kingdom Metazoa; phylum Chordata; class Actinopteri; order Perciformes; family Percidae; genus Perca; species Perca fluviatilis. The sequence continues at coordinate 14,958,932 of NC_053119.1, read as the reverse complement.
GTGAGCTTTCGTGTCCTTTTCTTTAGCTAATGTTAACGTTACCCTCTAGCTACCGAAAAGGTGAGCTAACATGCTACACTAAAACACATCCACAAGGGAATACCTGCTGATAATCGACTAGAAGTGGCTAGTGTTCTTCCAAAGTAAGGTGTAGATGCCAGCCGCAACGGTGAACGAGGTACCGAGCGGGTAAGTAAAGGCAAAACTGTGAAAAAGTTGGAAGAAAGGGAGCGGAATAGCCCACAGGCGGCCATCTTTGTCGCTTACTGATGATGAGGGCAGGATGTAATTCTTCTTCGTGGATATTAGAGGCAATGAGTTCAATGGCATCAGTTAGCTCTTTACTGCCCTCCAATGAGCTTCTTCGCAGCTAGCAACCTTAGTGTTGCATTACTGCCATCTCCTGGAGTTAGTTAACTCCTACATTGTCCGCTGTTCTCTCAAATGTTCCTTCTCATGAAGAACATTACCTTTGTTTTTTTCTCCTGAGAAAAGAAATCCCCTTTTCTCCCCCCCACATTTCAACATGATTTATTTGTCCTTGTCAATTTCTTGATGACCCAATTGTCTCCCTCTTTTCCACAAAGCCCCACCATCTGCAAATAAAAAATACCCTATCATTTACCATAACTGAGACAGTATAGGAATCCTGAGGTGTCCCGTTTTCTACCTCATACTTATTGGAGTTCTCTTATAAAAACTTTTCCTCCAATTCCCATTCGATGTATCAGAAGCCTCTCCTTACATTGCATATCATACTCTTTCCACATCTAATTTTATTTCCATATTATACTGTACTAATAATTGAGATATACACTACTGGTCAAAAGTTTTAGAACACCCCATTTTTTCTAGTTTTTTATTTAAATTGTAGCAGTTCAAGTCCAATAAATAGCTTAAAGTGGTACAAAGGTAAGTGGTGAACTGCCTGAGGTTAAAAAAAAAAGTAAGGTTACCCAAAACTGAAAAAGAATGTACATTTCAAAATTTTACAAAAAGGCCTTTTTCAGGGAACAAGAAATGGGTAAACAATGTAAAGCTGTTCTGCAGCAATGGAGGTTGATCAATCTTTGAAAGTTGGTGCTACCAATTCCCACAGGTGTTCCAACTTGTCTGGATTACTTACAACCCCCTCTGTTTGTATAAAAGTATTGTTGGAACACACTGTGGTACCATACCCTCGTGAGCATTATTTGAACAGTATTGTACTGCAGAAAGTAGTGTGTTGCCATACAAATGGCGGGAAAAAGGCAATTAACAATGGAAGAGAGACAGACCATCATAACACTTAAGAATGTTGGTCTTTCCTACAGAGAAATTGCGAAGAAAGTCAAGGTGTCAGTGAGTACAGTATTCTTCACCATCAAAAGGCACTTAGAAACTGGGGGAAACTCTGACAGGAAGAGGTCTGGCAGACCCAAAGCCACAACAGAATCAGAAGACAAGTTTCTGAGAGCCAACAGCTTGCGTGATAGGTGGCTCACAGGACAACAGCTTCAAGCACAGCTTAATAGTGGTCGTAATAAGCAAGTCTGTTTCAACTGTAAAGCGAAGACTTCGAGCTGCAGGTTCGATAGGTCGAGTTGCAGCAAGAAAGCCATTGCTAAGACGTCAGAATAAGAAAAAGAGGCTTGCCTGGGCCAAGAAACATCGTCAGTGGACTACTGAAGACTGGAAGAAGGTGTTATGGACTGATGAATCCATCCATCCATCCATCGTCAACCACTTATCCCGCGCACAGGGTCGTGGGGGGGCTGGAGCCAATCCCAGCATACGTCGGGCGAAAGGCGGGGTACACCCTGGACAGGTCGCCAGTCCATCGCAGGGCCACACATAGACAAACAACCACTCACTCACACATGCACACCTACGGACAATTTAGGGACACCAATAAACCTAGCCCGCATGTCTTTGGTCGGCGGGAGGAAGCCGGAGTACCCGGAGAGAACCCACACAGACACGGGGAGAACATGCAAACTCCACACAGAAAGGCCGGGCCAACCGGGGTACGAACCCACAACCTTCTTGCTGTGAGGCGACAGTGCTAACCACCGCACCACCGTGTCCCCTTGGACTGATGAATCAAAATTTGAAATCTTCAGTTCATCACGCAGGATTTTTGTACGCTGTCGAGTAGGCGAAAGGATGTTTCCTCAGTGTGTGACATCAACTGTCAAACATGGAGGAGGAAGCGTGATGGTCTGGGGCTGTTTTGCTGGATCCAGGGTCGGTGATTTGTACAGAGTGAAAGGCACCCTGAACCAAAACGGCTACCACAGCATTTTGCAGCGCCATACAGTACCCTCTGGTATGCGCCTAGTTATCAGCAAGATAATGACCCACAACATAAGTCCAAGCTATGCCAGAACTACCTTAGCAAAAAAAGAACAAGATGGTAAGCTTAAAAACATGGAGTGGCCAGCACAGTCACCAGACTTAAACCCCATTGAGCTGGTTTGGGATGAACTGGACAGAAAAGTGAAAGCAAAGCAACCTACAAGTGCCACACATTTATGGGAACTTCTGCAACAGAGTTGGGAAGAACTTTCTGAAGAATATTTGATTTCCATTGTAGAAAGAATGCCACGAGTGTGTTCATCTGCCAAAGGGGGCTACTTTGAGGAGTAAAAAATTTAGAATACATTTTGGTTTATAAATTGATTCCATGATTTCTTTTTTAACTTAAATTGTTCATTTGTTCTATTCTTTCATTTCAGAGTACAATAAGACATTGAACTGCTTGAATTTCAATAAAAACCTGGAAGAATTTGGGTGTTCTAAAACTTTTGACCAGTATTGTAATATATATATATATATATATATATATATATATATATATATATATATATATATATATATAGGATGCACACACTTATGGTGTGCAGCTGTTCTAATACCCTTTCTTAGTTTATTATCAAGAGTTTCTATAGTCATATAACCATTACTCTGATTCAGATATTTATCACTATCTCCCTTAAACTTTTCCACCCCTGTCCACTTCAATCACTGATGCATCAATGTTTATTTTACACAAGACTGGATAATGCTCACTACCTACGGTTCATTCTATATACTTTCCATTCACATATATTATTAGAAACCAATGTAAGAACAAGTATGGGCTCCTTTCCTGTATTTATCTATTTTACTACAATTATTTGAGCACACTATATTCCCCTCATCTAACAAACCTTTTATTAACGGTGTCATTAGTTTGATCATTTCCCATGTTATGTGCACTGAAGTCCCCACACCACACAATGCAAGCCTAACTATCTAACCCTGTTTCTGTTCCAAATACAGCTCGTCTAGACATTTTGCTGTTGCAGTTTGTGAGGAAAATCAACATCAGCTTCAGACTAAATAAGATGATCTTATCACAGCAATAAATTCCGATTGATAGGCTTTGCGGTTATTTTACGTTGCATTTAGAAAATAAATCCACAAATTCAGACTCTAGCAGCACATAAAATAAAGAAAAATAAATGTAACATGTTAACATTATGTTTATTTAAAAGAAGATTCTGGTGAAGAACACAGGGTTATGTTATAAATCTGATTCTTCCCTTTAGAATAATAGTTATCATCTCTTGGAGACCCACACACCAGAATGTTAGACCCATAATACTATTCTGCATGGTATTTAAATAAACACTGCACATGCACATTAACATCCAAAGTTATCACAGTTTCTAACATTGTGTAACCATTTTGGAATGTGTATATGGTAATGGCTACATAGTTAAATTGTTTTGCAGATAATGGCCACTTTAGCTCAGATTCACTGATTAACGTTATCTGTCTGCACATTCATGGCTCCATTGTCAATAAAGACAAAATATTGATGTGATAAAGTTCCATAACACTTATCAGAGTTGTTTCAGGAGCCACGCAGATATCCCAAGAACTACTAATCAATTATATATTTTTGACATTTTTGTCGCCTACATGTGTTAGCTTTCTACCTGTAGCTGCAAGTCTTTTGTTCATAAAAGTACACAAAGACTGATCAGACAGGGTTCAGGGCTTATTCTTATTGACCACCCTAACAAAAACTTAAATTAGTAGTAACATTTTTATTCATACAAAACAACAGAATATATAAAGAAAAGGTCACTCTCATGCCTGGGAGTTCTACTATTGCTCCAAATTGCATTAGCTGAGGAAATGGCATGTTTAGAATAAAAAAAAATAAAAATAATAATAAAGCAAACGTGAGTGTTTCATACAACCATACACTCCCTTTGTCCTGTTCTGGCTTCATAAACTATGCTGTAAAACAAGCTAAAATACAGAACAACTAAAAAGTGTCCTTCCCTATACCTGGGCTAAAAGCTACAAACATAAATAACAAAAGCACATGTGTTTGGCTTTTACATTACACAGCTTCAAGAGTCCATCCAGTGTCCACTTTTCCTTATTTGATTCTGAAGATGAGAACAAAAAAAACAACGACAACATTGATAACAGTAAAGAGAAACGACAGCTTGCTGAGGAGAGAGGAGTAAAAAGAAATGGGATGAAAACTCCTGTGTGTGTGTGTGTGTGTGTGTGTGTGTGTGTGTGTGTGTGTGTGTCTGTTTGTTTGTTTGTTTGTTTGTTTGTTTGTTTGTTTGTTTGTTTGTTTGTTTGTTTGTTTGTTTGTTTGTTTGTTTGTTTGTTTGTTTGTTTGTGTGTGTGTGTGTGTGTGTGTGTGTGTGTGTGTGTGTGTGTGTGTGTGTGTGTGTGTGTGTTTGTTTCTTCATCAGAGCTCATTGGAAGCTTGCTCGCCCTCGTTGAAAGGCATTTAACATGTAACATGTCTGTGTTAGGTCCCTCCTGCAGGGGGTGCTGTGTGCTGCCGGATGGGTGTGGGCAGCAGAGGCAAGTGCTGGCAGTCCGTGGCAGGCAGACAGAGGGGGTCTTTAGTCTGTAAAGTCTCTCTCCTCACTGCGGGATGGAACAGCTAGGTTGGGGAAGGCAGGAAGTTCATCTCGGACCACGGTCAGGTCAGCACCGTGCACCACAGACAACACACTCTCAGAAACACAATCAGCCAGACCCAGACACCCCTGCAGGTTTTTAGGTGGTCCGTTCCTCCCCATCGCTCTCCTGCTTGGTCCTGCGCAGGTTGCTCTTCATCTTAACAAACTCGGGGGTGTTCTCCTGTTCCTCCTCATTTTTCTGTTGATCCAGCTCCAGCTGCAAGAACACAGACATTGGCAAATTCAGATTAAATAAATTATAGAGGTAATAATCTGTTGCATCTATAAACCGCATCTTGTTGCAGGTCTCAAGGTCCAAAACCAGTGTTAAATAACTATTTCTCTCTCTTGTGATCAGATACAGTAACAGTGTGCATCCATCTAAGTGCTAAAATGACAGTTTCTACGTATGCTTTCGATCATTTACCTGCTCTAGTTTCTGTTGTCTTTTCATGAGCTCTATCTCTAGGTCGCTCCTCTTCTTGTGGGCCTCCTGCTCCTCCTTCTGAGCCTTGAGAACTTGCTCCCTCTTTCTCTTCTCCATAACCTTCTGGAGCTCGGGTTTGTTCTGAGGAGCCAGACCCCTGTTTAGAATCAGTGAGACAGCATGTTACTAAAATAAAGCTTCATGAACAACCTCCCTCTGACACCACAGGGCCCCACTCAGAGGGAGATTTGCATTCACATTCATGCGTAACAGATGATGACCATGACCTCATTCTAGTTTTAACGTGCATATCTGTAGTAGATGTTCTGGATTAGACATGCCAGTCGTGTTTCAGGAAAGTTTTGATTTTAAACCCAATCACAGATTGTTCCACATTCACTAATCTGTGTATGTGGTGGTACGGTGGTGGCCAGCATTGAAATTGATTTTGGAAATGAGGGTTGACGCCTCTCCTTTTCTTTCCCTTTCCTAAGTACCAAAATACTCCCAATACATTAACCCATATCTTAAACTTGTCTTTGGGAAACCAGAGAGATTGTTACACAACTGCCTGGGTTTGTCTCAAAAGGAGACATCAGTAAAGTGTGATCATGTCTTGCGAAGAAGAGCAAAAATACCAAATGTTACGTAATGCTCCAAAATCCTCCAAATTACGAGAGAGAAGGGTGGGGGATGAGGATGAGGTTTGGGAGAAGGGCTACTTATGACAGAGGGGAACAGATAGGTTGAGTCAGCTAGAAAAGGCAGAAGCCAATAAACAAAAAACAACCCACAAAAGGATTAAGGAGGCACAATAAAAGTGCCACACAAGAAAAATAAATAAATAATCAAGAGCAGTAAAAGGACAAAGGCTATCTTTTGGTCAAATATACATTCTCCTTCCCCTTGATTAATTCATTAATTCAATTTAAAAAATGTATTATCCAGATAACTTTACTCTCCTCGTGGTTACTAATTTTCCTCTCGCCATGAAAGCCTGACTGTGCACAGGCTGCGTCTGTTCTTCAAAGAAAACACAGCGTGCCTACCTGCCTGCAGTTCCGCAACAACGTCTTAATTAAATACATTATTAAATCCTGAAGATTGCATAACCGAGTTCATGGTGTTCCAAGAAGGAGTGGGAGTTAATTCACAACAAGGCACTACTTTATTTCAAGTCACTGCTGTAATTAAATGCCCTGGTTTTCTTGACAGTGCGCGTCTTATGACAGCACTTAACATGCTGAAGCAGAGCAGAGGGTAACAGGCGTGATCAGGTCGAGCACCACCACGCGCAGAAAGGGAGGAGGGTCAAGGCCGCTGAAAGCAATAAGACAGGCTATAAAAATGCTTACTCCACTCTCCTTTCATTGTTGGCAACGTTTACATAAACACTGACCCTCCTATCCATGACCCCCCCCCTCCCATGAGTGTATACCCTCTAGCAGACTAGGAAGAATGTGTGTTCAAAATCCCACACATCAATAACACCATCTGCTATATATATATATATATATATATATATGTGTGTGTGTATATATATATATATGTGTGTGTGCGCGCGCATGTGTGCGTGTAAGAAGGGTCAACACAGCTTAGCTAGGAAAGGCAGAGAAAGGCCCTCAGCTAGAAACGGTTTTGTAATCTTGATTACATAACACATTTTTTTTTTCTCTTCATGCAGCCAATCCATCCATCCATCCATCCACCCACCCCACCCTTCGTCAGGGTGACTAATCCACTATGCAGGCAAGCTTTCTATACTTTCAGTACACGATAAAAAGCCCAATCATAACAAGTATATCCCCCCCCAAATTCCTACTAGATTTATCTCACAGTCTTCTGCTGATATTCCAGGACATTTTCCGTCTAGACGACTAGAAACAATATTCTGCAGCATTTGGAATGGAATTTTTTCTAATATATTTTTTATTACATTTCTTCTATGGCCTCCTTATCCTGCCCACACTGGCCTCACTCCCATCATTTATTAATGCCCTGCCACCATCGCTACAAAAGCACCTCACTCTTTGACCTGTTTAGGACAGAGCATCGCTGCTGTAATGTAACAGCTGTCAACAGCATGTGTGTTTACATAGCTATTTATAGCTCAGGCACAAAGCTGCCGCCACCGTTTGATGAGAGGAAATACAAACATTTAGTGTCAAAAGGGTGATCACAGGCTCCAGTATGCATGCACATTCAGACTGATGCACGGATGCTCACACAGACTCCATCAAATCCAGAGTTGTATGATCCGGTATCAGCAGCCAGATCAGGTTTATCCTGTACAGTATGCCTCTGTGACCTTTACATATTGTATAAAACCCCAGAACTCGGGGAAGTCTACTACAGTGACCCACTGGTTACTATCTGACCAATTATAACAAAGTAGCAGGGTTACTTTATTAAGTCATCCGCCATTAATAAACTACATTAGCCTGAATCTGTATTGTTTTCTTCTGTCTAATTTGTTTTGGATGGGAGCAAACTTGATATTGTTGCCAAGAACAAAACAAGGAAATGATGACGATCCAGACAGTGTTGGACATTAAGAGAGTTTTTTACCACCCAATAAATGAATTATCTCCATTCGTAGGCTTGGAATTGAACAATGATCTGATTTTGTTTATGTGCTCTGAACCACGATAAAACTTTGAGTTGCTAAATGTAAAATAAGAATCCCTTCCATAATAGTAACCTGGGAATTACCACGGTTTTTTTTTCTCCAGGAAACGGAAAGGAAAGAAAGAAGAAGAGGCAAAGGGAGAAAGGTATTGAAGGTGTATTTGTCCGTCTCCTGACCTCTTCTGGTTCATGAGCAGCTCTCGGTGCAGGTCCTGGTGGTTACGGGAGCTCTTGACTGGGTTGCTTAACTTCTTGGGTTTGATAAGCTCATCACAGTCTCCCTCCAGGTAGTCAGGCTCCGCCATGACACTCCTTCCCGGTGACAACGATAGACCAGGGTCACACGGATCTGAAACAACAGAAACACTTTCATTTAACCACTATGTCACCAGGACATGGGTTTCGGATGAAACAATGCAGTGGTGACAGCAATGTTTAAATCTGTGTTGCAAAGAAAACATGTTCAGGGATCTTTTATTATTTCTCCTTTCCAGTGGTGTAAATGTAACTAAGTACATTTGCTCAAGTACTGTACTTAAGTACAAATTGGAGGTACTTGTACTTTACTTGAGTCTTTTCTTTTCATGCCCCTTTCTACTTCTACTCCGCTACATTTCAGAGAGAAGTATTGTACTTTTTTCTCCACTACATTCATCTGACAGCTTTAGTTACTAGTTACTTTACAAATTAAGATTTTTGCACACAAAACAGTTTATAAAATAGGGATATGTTATTATAAATTAAACTACCCAACAATATATAAGCCTACAAGTACAGCTGAAATGACTAGCCGATTAAAGACTTACTTGATTGACAGAACTGTTGTAATCGTTTCCAGTTTCTAAATTGTGAGGATTCTTCTGCGTTGAGTACTTTTACTTTAAATACTTTAAGTACATTTTCATTGATGATACTTAATTGTACTTAATTGTACTTTTTACTTTTACTTAAGTAACACTTTCAGTGCATGAATTTTACTTGTAACCTTTACAGGTATTAGGACTTTTACTTAAGTAAAGGATATGAATACTTCCACCGCTGGTCCTTTCAAAAAGTAATCTGCCTGATCCTCTGGCACAAGCTCAGAGTTTTTGAATCGTCTGTATAGTGATAGAAGGACTCAGCGCTGGAATTACATAATTGTTCACACTGAGTGAAGAGGAACATTTCATTCCCCTTTCAGAAGCCATATGCAATATAATGAAGAAATGAATCAGAACAGTACTGTCAATATCTTTCAGGCACATTGTTATATAAATATTTCAGAAGTTATATATCCAAAAGGTCCAATCCATTGTTTTCCTTGACCTCAAAAATCACAGTGATTCCTATCTATGACCCCCAGATGTAGGCACACTGCTTCAATATGAGCTCATTGGATATATTCTGTATATTACAAGTATAGTGTACACAGTATTTCTTCCATTTATAGAAAACAAACCAGCTTGTGTGTGGAAATCTCCTTACCAAAGGGTCATTTCAAAGCTGAGCAATAACTGGGATACAGCAAGTCTGACCAATGCCTCATGTTAATCACAGGTTACATGCAATAACACCACTTAACTTTGGCAGCTAAGCGCCACTATTTCCCCATCTGCTTTGCTCAACAAAAATATTGCAACTTGCATCTCACTGATGGCTAATATGCTCCATTTAAATTATATTTATGAATGCTTATAAATTCCAATTATAATGAATGTTGAATGAAAACAGCTGAGCAGAAAAGAAAAGAAAAATAAGGCAGGACATTCAATCTTGGCTTAACTCACCCTGCAGATGAGGAAAGACGGGGCATCTGAACATTTTCGTCATCTCTGCTATTTTGATCCAGAATGTATTTTCCAGGAAAAGCTATTAAAACTCCCTGTCCTGTTTATCAGTATGTTGCAGAGCCTTACACATGAGAGGTGCTTTGTCCTGCACAACTGTCTGCTACTGAGCTGGTTGGAGTCTGTTTTATAGCTGCGCTCACACTGTCTCTCTACCTTCCTCCCTCTCTCTGCTCCCTCCCACTCCCCTTCTATGTACATCTCTAGGCGAAGTAGAGTTTATAACCAATGTTTCCCTAAAGATTCTTCACTGATGAATGAATATTCTCGCTCGTCCCAGTATGGAGCTTAATAGTATTTTTTTTTATCTTGTTGGTAAAATAGTCCAACATACAATTGGTGACAAGAGGTCTTTTTAAATAGCATTACATTGGTATAATAGTACATAAATGAGCTGAGATCAGATAGCAAAGTCACATGCATTTCTTCTCCCACAGTCTGAGGAATGACTCAGATTTATTAACAATCATGTTCTCAAGTGCGTGTGAGCAAGTCTCTCCTGCCTGCGACTAAAAACATGGAGTGATGTTTTGGAACCTGAGAGGGCCAATCATATTCATCAAGGGTACCAAAAAAAGCATTTTCCTGCACGTGCTAGACACAAAGGAGGGGTGGGAGTGTGTCCTCAGAATCAAAACATACACGTGGAGGATTGCTGTAATGAGTTAAAGACACCACTAGAGGTCCATATTCTTGCATTCCAGGAACAAAACTGTGTCAGTTACATAACAAAGAAGCCCAAGATAAACATGGTTTGTGGCTGCACACTGCAGAACAAAGAGGGAGAAATACCACATAATAAATACGCTTGATGGATATAGTGGAATATGTTGACAAATGACAACACTGCTTTGGCTGTGATCTACAGTCACGGTGATAGGTAATCTCTTCTAATCTCAGATTAGTAACCTTTAAAAAAAATGCATTTATGGCCTCACTCATGTGGCCAACCCAAATCTTAACATGTATACAGTAAATTCATAAAATCATTATCTTAGATTTGACAAGTTTAGGGTCAGTTTGGAAAAGAAAATATTCATGAAACCAGTTTAGTTAACATTTTCATCTACATGCTACTACTTCACTATAATGTTGTTCAGAACATGCCAGACAGTGCATTTTGTGACACAGCCAGAACAGGTGACAGTGTTTGTGTGTGCGAGGTGGCAGAGGTGGGCAGAACAGCTTGTGGCTGAAATCAGGGGCTGCGTGCGAGCACACACATGCTGTGTACATCAAAGGCGGTTTTTGTTAATGCCGGTAGTAGGGGGTAGAGGAACTTACAGACTGGCAGTGTTGTCAAAGTGTCCGTTAGCTTAACACATCTGCTCCTACTTCCTCTGTGCCCCGAGGGAGAGAGGAAGTGACATAGGGAGTTCAAAGGGAACCTGCAACCTCAAATTGAAGCCCTGGAGCCCCTTAAATTCTGCTTTATTACTGGTAGTTCTGCATGTTATCGTCAATGTCCCTTCTGGTTTTACTTGAAAGCTTATATAAAGATAACATGTTTCACTATCAGTTAAAAGTCCACCACCTCAAGAGCAATTGTACAGTAGATAAGCAAGTTAACATGTTCCAATGTTGCAGTTCCATTTTCCAGATTTCCAAAATCTGTCCTTCTACAGGTGTCTTGCCATGTGTGGATTCAGAACGATATAGAGTTGTGTAACGAACAGCCACTTCCAACACTTACAGTAGATTGTACGTGTTGATATTTGCTACATTGTGCAACAAAATGTGTACTATGGAAGCAACCCTCCAAGCATGTCAGTGTTTTGGAAAACGGTATACAGTTTTTGGGACAACACTTCCTGCTGTTCCAGAAATCCCATTAAAACAGTTTGTTTATTGGTTTTGTAAACACACCGTTACACTGCAGACAACGGCCACACACACAAACACACACACACACACACACACACACACACACACACACACACACACACACACACAAATGAGCTACCAAAAGACCTGAATCTCCAAGATGTCCAAGAGAAAGGGTTCAGCATTTAGAGGATTCTAAATGGCCAAGCATTCAGGGATAAAATAAGAAGAAAGTTGGTGGAAAGGACAAAAACTGGGTCAGAGGAGAGTCTAGGAGAGGAGAAGAGGGAGTTGAAGACAGCTTTCCTCTGTTTACTTCACTCTCTCCCTGTCTTCCTCATGACCGTATGACTGTGATCTCATATACTGTGAAATGTCACATTTTTGAATCAGCCAGCTACAGGAAATATCTGATCAATCACCTATGAAAAATACCAAAAGAAAAGCTAAAAAAGTAGCACAGATAGTTAAATCCACATAGAGGCTGAAACTATCCACATACAGTACGTTTTCAATAAAGCACTCATATCATGCTCACACACACAGACTTTGCTTTTCACGAGAAGTGTGTTTGGCAGCTTTTTTAGAAAGGTTTTTAAAAAAGGAAGTCATTGAATGAATGTGTCTGATAAGCACGTTTGCAGTGTATGTGTTAAAGTGAAGCCCACAGTGGCAGGTTGCACTAGAGCTGATAGAATGATAAGAGAAGGATAAGTGTGCCTGCACTGTGCCAACTTATTGCATCACCGAAGCCAGCTCTGCTATATGAGCACGCACAAAGACTTGCATTCATAAATCGGACTCATTTCTCAATTTCCCCCTCAACTGTCATCTTCTCGAAAGGCGCAATGGAGACCTGCCATCAACCCCACTGCATTTAGTGACACAGCATTCAAGAACAGGAAGGAGCTGCGACCAACTAATACTGACATCTCAACCCGCAATTTCCACCAACTGCGGAACGGCTGCGCATCCGCTCCGGAACGGCGGCGGAGTCATTAGGTTTCCATTAAAGTCAATGTGTGTATTTTCACTGACTGCAGAACGGCTGAGTTCCAACTCCGTCCCAGCTCCGGCGATCCGCAGCCCTCCGGAGCAGATACGCAGAGCTATTTTTGCCGGACGCCGGAGAGCTCCGCAGCAATTCAGCACAGAGCAGATTGTGCGGGACAGGAAGTCGAGCACAGAAAAAAAATAAAACATCCGGTTAATAAAATACACAGTGCTCACGGCGGATCATATTTCCATGCACTACACCTTGAAAACGTCATAATGGGCAGAGACAGGCCTGAAGTCAAACTGTTGTTGGTTTTGTGGTTCTGTTGACTACAGACTACATCCGGTCATATCGCGCGATAATACGTGAATTTGCGAGATCTCTTGGGTCCTCATGACTTCAGCTGTTAGTCATGGCCGCAGTCGTTCCGCAACAAATCCGGACCTGGTGGGTACTGAAGGACGGCGGAGCACGGAGCCGACACGCAGCGCAGCTGATCCGCAGCCGTTCCGCAGTTGGTGGAAATTGCAGTTAAGCCTTCCAATGGGCATCACCGAAGAGACTTTCAACAACTGAAATACACTCCTCAAAAACTGGATCTGGATCTTAAGCATTTTTTATAACAGCAGTAGATGTGTAATGTGTAATGTGAAATGTGTTGCTCGTAGTGATGAAGCCACAGAGAATTATCACCTCAGCTTGACGGAGCTTTATTGCTTCTTTCAGCTCAAGCCCACAACTTTAGTGTTTCAGTTCCCTCTCACCATTCTAATTAGCGATGTTTTCGCAGCAGGCAGCTATTTTCAGCGAAAAAGCTCAGATAAACCCACTATTTGCTACCTGCTCAGCAACAAACAAGCTGTTAAACACAGTGGAGCATTTAGAAGCGAGAGCCGGATATCTATGTATGAAATGCATTCTTCCTCCTCTAACCCAAGAGTGAAGAGCACAGATGGGCTGAAAGGCTAATGACGGGGGAATGGGACGGATAACCTAAATTGGCCATTATCAGTGCTTCTCTTTTGTTTAACTGCTAGGAAGCAAACAGGCAATACTGGGAATACTACAGGAAAGAGGAACAATTACAAAAAGTGGATTGTTACTGACATGGAAGAGAGGAAAGAGGTCAATAACTTTATGTTGGGATCAGTGCCAAGATGGACAGACTGTGTAAAAAAAATTAAAAATAAATGTAATGGTTTAGCTCTCATAAGTCAACAGTGGCCTTCTTCCTGCTGCAGCCTGGAAAGACAGAGAAAATGAAGGCGAAGAGAGCAGCTGGTGGCCTGCTTCACCATCTGACCCCCCCTGTCCTCCTCCAGGATACAGGCACAAACCATGGGGTTGGGCCGTTAACGGTCATTGGCTGTGAACACATGGCTGACCACACCCACTCCATCATGAGCGAGCCAGGATTTCAAATCAAATCAGGCACAAAGGTAAGCAGGGGTCAGGTTTTGCAAAAGGACTGATCAGCATTTTAGCATCCGGTTTGATGTATGCTGATCATGGACACTAACATGAAAAAAAAATTTGACGTTTGAAAGAACAAAACCAAAGTCAACTCATTTTTTAACCTAATTCCAGGAGAATGAATACTAAACTAGACGTCTTGATATGAGCTGCAGTTTTGGAGCGCTGACACACCAAAAGATGCTCAACGAAAGGTATAAATTGCCCATATTCTGATCATGGATGCATAATTATATGAAGATAAAACAAGATCAGCTGGCTTTGATTCAGACTCCACATACTTTCATGAAACACTTGAGAAAAATACGTAACATTTTCTAGAAACTAAACTTACCATTCACTCTGTTGTTCCTATATCTCCCTCTTGTCCCATATAGTTCCTCTTGTTCACTCACTCTCTATCTATTTTTTGGGGGGCCAGATCCTGTCTATTCCATTCACAGATGGAAGGTCCACCCCTCAGGGGAAATTGCGTCATCAATACCCCTAAAGCAACCCCCACACCCTGTTCTCTCGCTCTCTCTCTCTCTCACACACACACACACACACACACACACACACACACACACACACACACACACACACACACACACACACACACACACACACACACACACACACACACACACACACAGAATGAAGCGGCCATTCAGCCATAAACAGGGGAGGCCCTAATTAAAACACACAGATAGATGAGCTTTTAACTGACAGCTGTGGGGGGATGGGGGAGGGCGAGCAGGTGTGTGTGTGTGTGTGTGTGTGTGTGTAAGAGAAAGTGACAGAGAAAGTGAAGAAGAAGCAGTGAGTCAGGAGCCAGTAGTGACAATGAGCTCATTTCCCGGACAGGCCCCGTGTACGTGGTCTTTTACAAGCCTCCCTGTGACGACACATAAATCATGGTGGGCAACGCAGTGACGTACATGTGCACATTTTTCCAGAGCAAAGATTCAAACAATAGAACCAGACATTTTCCTGTCACTCGCAACTACAAAGGACATTCAAAGTCAGTATCAACTCAAACAAAAAAGCCCACATACCCACAGCATTTGTTTTCAGTGTGTGTAAGCAAAATAATGTGCGAGTTCCACTTAGGAAAAACTGACCTGACAGTGCAAGCCAAAGAAAGAAGAACACCATAAACCGGTCAGGATCACACACATTTCTGTCTGTAAACAATGCCATCAATAGTTTCAGTTTCAACTGAGTAAATAGCTCAAATTTATAGTTACTACTGGTCTACAGAAGATGATAGTGTGAGCAGCAAACAAAGATGTGATCTTTATAATACAAGATTGACAGCATTTGGCAAAAGAGGACTGAATTATGACATGATCTGAGGGAGAAACAAAGAAAGAGAGAGTAAGAGGGAAATGGTTCCTCAAAAGTATGCCTGGGAATTTGGGGCTTGAGATCTGTTTTGTATTTCCTGCCTTGGAGTGGGGGTCTGGAGCAGAGGAGAAGAGGAGCTAGGGAATTCTGGGGCCTCATTGTGTACTGACCTCCGAAAGCACCCACCCCGCTCCCACAATATGATGATGTCACTAGGGAGACGCGGGGGTATGGGAATTTACAATCAGGGTTTTAGGGTTCATAAAGCGCAGATGCGCACCCATGCACTAACACCCACACAATGAAAGGATAATTTAACACAGTACATCATGTGAGAGAGATTTTAGCTACGCCGTACTGTATGTGTGTGTGTGTGTGTGTCTGTTTAAAACCCTGATGTCATTAAGGGAGTACTAGGCGGCTCTAGACTGTCAGGATTAACAAAAAAACAAAAAGAAAACTCATTACTACGCCTGGCAGCCAGGAGTAATATTCATACAAAAACATCTTTATCATCTCTCCTTCTAACTTAGTTCCCATCTCTCTGGCTACTCAATGTTCACTGTAAAAACTTTTTAATATCATAACTGGACTGATAAATCCTCAGATAAATTGGCGTTATAGGCGTATACACAGCATATATATCTTTGCTATTTTTGCGATCATTTGGAAACAGTTTCATAGTTTTCTTTAAAAACAAATTTAAGCGATCTTTATCAAAAAACGCTTACTGTTACGGGTCTATGTAAAAGAAATTGTTGTTATTGTATCGCTTGGGTTATATTTTTCTATCACAATCAGCTTATCTAACTCATCTCCTCATGATCTTAAGGCAGTGAAATTGAAGTTTAAATTTTAAACTTCCCCATCACACAAAGACTAAAGCCTTTGTTTGCACCTGACATTGTAATTCTGAATAACCTTTATAACGCTACTTCTCATATCTATGTTCTGCACAAGCAAGTTCTTGTTTTCCATTTTAAAAAAGTGAAAAAAAACAAAGCACGTGTATCACTTTGGCAACGCTTATGTGTACAATGTTAATGGGATTCTGGGGTCTGATCGAAATCACAGTGTTGTGATCTTGGCTTGAAAACGGTCGTGGCTCAAATCTTTGTCTGTGTTGCTTTCCATCCCTCTTTCGTGTCTTGCATTTGTGGGATAACCACAGAGGCTGCATTTGGTCTTGTCTAATTATAATGACAGTTTGACTGCTTCCATATCTGGCTTTTAAGAGTTGATTGCAAAACAAGTATCCAGATCTGTTAGTTGATATATCCTAATGTGTTTGGATGAAGAGTAGGTGACATCTTGTATTGTTAAAATGATGTTACTCACATAAGCACAAACTGATCATGTCAATCTGTGATCTCCCCCTTTGAATTTAAACATGCCTGTGTTGACAGTTTGTGTTTCAACAATGACTGAAGTTATTTCATGCGGTGGCTCATGTACGGTCCTGTTGCCACACGTTGTGATCCCCGGGCTGAGGCAGATTACAGAATGAATGGGGGGATTGAAAAGGCACAGACACCACTTTTGAGTCACGCTGTGGGAATGTGATGAACCTGCAAAGTGATCATTACTTGGGGCACACAACAGCATATACATGTAGGGACACACAGCCAGAGAACTATTTTCATACACTCGACATCTTCGAGTGACAGAAACATTTGGATGAACGCTGTGCACTTTTCTATGAAAGGTTAAAATCAAAGTGCTTACTCACACCAAATTCTGAACAGATGCCCTGAATAATTGGTGAGGGGGTACAGTTTGGGGTCACACCTGTCAGTCAAATACAAAAGGCTGGTCTATACTCTCTCACAGCTGACACTGACACGTGGTCCTGTATGTATATGTATAGGCCTGATGAGAACAGGTGGACTGAGACATATGCACAGGGTTAGACGTTACAGGTTACATAGACACCAGTGGTGAAAGAAGTATTCAGATCCTTTACTTAAAGTGCTCATTTTATGCTTTTTGGCTTTTTCCCTTTCCTTTATTGTGTTATATATCGTTTTTGTGCACGTAATAGGTTTACAAAGTGAAAAAGCCCAAAGTCCACCCCGAAGGTACTTACCATCTCCAACAGAAAACACTGTTCACAAACTGCTCCAAACAGCTCTATTGTAGTCCAGCCTTTACTTCTGTGTCAAACGTGCGTCACTTTGTAACACATGTTATAATGCTCGCCTAGCTGCTAGCGTGACACGCCCTCATACTCTACTTCTGACTGGCTAGTAGTCCTTACCTAGGTACTGCATATGTGCGACTCCCGTCAAAAAAATGGAACAGAAGTGTGATGCCTCACTCGGTAGCTAAAACAGAGAGCTCAACACACAGGGTGAAAAGAGAAGCTGCAGCAATATGCAGTACAACAAAACAATAGTGTTTTTGAAAATTAAACCATGTAAACCTATTCTCGTACAACCTCTAAATACAACTGTTACAATTATGAACTTGAAAATGAGCTTAATATGAGCACTATAAGTAAAAATACTAATACCACACTGTAAAAAATATCCTGTTCCAAGTAAAAGTCCTGCATTGAAAATGTTACTTAAGTAAAAGTATGTAAGTATCATCAGGAAAATGTACTTAAAAGTATTATGTATATGTTTTCCTATGTCTATTTAATGTGTATTTGTGTTCTTCTGATGTGTGTGAATTTCTTTTTTTGAGCTGCTGTTACAAAAAAATTTCCCCAGTGTGGGATTAATAAAGTATCTTATCTTTTCTTATTAAAAGTAAAAGTCCTCAATGCTGAACAATCCTCACATTTTAGAAACTGGAAACGATCAAAACAGTTCTGCGTTTAATCGTCTAATCATTTCAGTTGGACTTGTAGGACTATATATTGTTGGGTAGGTTAATTTATAATAACACATTGTATTTTATAAACTAGTACCTAAAGCTGTCAGATTCATGTAGTGGAGTAAAAAGTACAATACCTCTCTCTGAAATGTAGTGGAGTAGAAGTAGAAAGGGCCATGAAAAGAAAAGACTCAAGTACAAGTAGGCCTTCCTCAAATTTGTACTTTTAATGTAAGTAGAGTACTTGAGTAAATGTACTTAGTAACTTCCACCACTGATAGACACACCCTAAGAAGACAATTTATAGGCAGAGCACAAGCATTTTTCACGTGGCTCCTCCTCACTGAGATGTAAATGTGCTCATTTACTGCACACACATATCAGCCTTTTAACATTTCAATCGGTCTCCCTAGTGGTGTAAAAGCCATATAGTTGAAAACCTACAGCAGTTTTGTCTGGCGCAGCAGTGTGAAGTGCCGTTCAGTCATAAAGGAGGAGTCTTTGTTATGGCTTCAGATTCAAAGCTTTGTGCTTTACTGCTGCTCTTTCCTTATGGAGCAGAGTCACGCCCCTCCTCACCGTCTACTGGCTGAGCCCAGCTGGGAGCTCAATTCTCATTGGCCGGGGGGGGGGCACACCCGGGGAGGATTTGAGAGGTTCTCCTTTGTTTACATGCTAGTAGAGAAAACCCCAATAACAACTGTTACCTTGGGAAACCAGACGATCTCCAGTTAGCCAGACAGACAGACACACAGAGGTGCAAGCTGATCGTACACACACACACACACACACACACACACACACACACACACACACACACACACACACACACACACACACACACACACACACACACACACACACACACACACACACACAACACACACACACACACACACACACACACACACACACGTGTAATGAGGTAATCAGGTGTCCAAAGCAGGCCAAATGAAGAGTCTTTGTTCTCTCTGATTCTTTGCTTTATGCTCGACATTACTCAAAATACACACTATACATGCATATTTTTAGTTGGGGTAGTAGGCAATCATGTGGTTTTGTTGTCTCGTGAAACTTTCCAAAGCCGGTATGGGTATACATTCAGAAAGCCTGGTCGGCTTCAGGCTGTAACAAAAAGATGTGGCTCTGTTCTTCCATGGGTGTGTGTTCCTGTTTGCGTTTGTAATAAGACAGGATCATATATCTTGATACTGACTTACACAGAGCTTAATCCAATTCATGCCGCTGAGACTCCAAATCTCTCTATACTTCAACCTAACAAGCTGCAAGGAGGAAGGCATTTAGAGTCTGTGTGCGTGCATTTGTGTGTATCATCCATTCTCCAAGACTACGCAAAGTGGTCAGCACAGTAATGGCGCTTTATTGTGATTGAAGCTCCAGCATAACAGCAGGAAAATCAATGGGATTCTTTGAGAAGCTGAGTCTCTGTAGGTGTGTATGCATGTCTCTGTTTTAGCCTTTGGAATGCATAGTTTATCTTAAATCAACATCAAGCCCTGAGCCTGCTCAAATAAAACCAAGACTGTGCATGTCTGACTTCCATATCTCTCACACGCGCGGGCCACACACACACACACACACACACACACACACACACACACACACACACACACACACACACACACACACACACACACACACACACACACACACACACACACACACACACACCTCAAATCACACTCATCAGTAATCTGCTAGTGTCAGAGACTCTGATAGTCCAAGACTATTGATTTCACAGTGCAGCAGCACTCAGCGGTCATTTGCATTTATTACGAGACTAAGCGGATGAAACCAACTAGTGAGAGTCTATTGAAACTTAATCAACAATTGGTGCAGGCTAATGGGGAGAACTACAGGCGAGTTTGTCTGGTCGCTGGAAGCTGTTGAACAACTAGAAATCAACTCTCCAAAGTGTTTTCTATCCATCAATAATTGTAGGTAGTTTTGTGCAGAGTTTCTTCTCACAACAGTTAGTTAGTCCGAGCCATACAACACAGGGCTCCAGTGCCTACGACCAAAATTTGAGTGTGCGACTGAATTTTACATCCAGTCGCACATGTGCGACCATTAAATTTGCCCCCTTTTTTACACGTTAAACGTCAAAATTTCGGTACCTGAGCGGGTAAGTGCAAGCTTATCTGTCCTCTCTGAAAATTGACAGAGAGCAGAGCTCTGACACAAACACACACACTAGGAGAGCTGCAGACGGTGCAAACTACGTCGGCTCTGCAGTTTTGTTGAAGTCACAGAAATGCCGATAAAGTGGTTTCAAGTGTGGTTACAGTGTTTCAAAACTTCACGCAGACAGCGTTTGCTGTGATGTGATATTAATGGCGAGCCGAAAGCAGTCACGGTGCTGTTGACGTTACACTTCCTAAGCAGGCACAACGGTGGTTTCTGTGCCCTGGTGAATGACTGACAGGCTGAGATTGTAAGTAAAGGCAACTTTATTTCTACAGCACCTTCCAGCAACAAGGCAATTCAAAGTGCTTTACATGAAACATTAAAGAGCAGTTAAAAACGGTCATGATGGAAATAAAACAGGCTAAAAAAGAATATACAAATACAAGAATAAAAGATACAGTGAGTAATATATATATAATAATTATTCAATTTAATAGGTTGTAAGGACTGGTTTGGGAGGAGAGAGGGAGGGGTTTTGTTTTTATTTTGGTTCAGTAGTAGCCTAAACAATGCATGTTTAATTTTAAGTTGAATTCATTTTAATTGTAGACTACAGCTGATATATATATATAATTATTATTATTATTTTCTTTTTCATGACAGCGAGGGTGCTGTCGAGTAACCTTCTATGTTGAATCTTCAAAAGTGACACTGAATTTGAAACAGCACATTGTAATTTTTGCATCTATTATCAAAGTATTTATTAGTAATACAGTGAAAATTTGTAGAAATGTGAATATTTGGTTAGCATGTTGATTTACGGTGTGTGCCCCTAAATTTTCTGGTTGCGCCCCTAAAATTTTCAGTTGGGGGCCACTGTGCTCCTAGTGAAAAAAAGTTAGCCTGGAGCCCTGCAACACCCACTTTCTAGGGAAAATATAACATGGAAAGCTTGGCATGCTGGTATGTTAGCTCTATATGATCCAAATCATACAAATGCACATAACAGAAGAAGAGTGCATAGATTAGATGAGTCACATGACACACGGAGAGAAGACGATATATGAGGGAGAGCAGAGCAGCACATTAACACCAAATCCTTTCAATAATTGGAGAGATGGTACTCTTCTATGTTGTTGTCCTAAAAAGGTTTCCTATACTGAAGAAACTGAGAGCAAAGACACACAATTCAGTCCTCAGAAGAGTACATATCTCACACACACACACACACACACACACACACACACACACACACGCACACACACAACTCTCTCTCAGGAAACTCAATACCGGAATTGTGACATCATAATCTAAAACCATGGCAACAAAACCACAGCACAGTGTAAACAGATCCTTTGTCCTGTTGTAGGATTCTGTTGCATCACTTGTGTCTTCATTGCATCATAATATTTCATTCAGCCTGCATTGGGAGGGGCAGTAAAGCATCCAGTGTCTGTCAAAACACGTCCATGTTAGCAAGATTAATAAATGCCCACCAATAATGCCCATACGGCATATACCAACTGAAACGTGTTGGTAGCCTTGAGTATTAAGTCACGTGTTTATGACTGGTTTTCAGGTCTTCAGGGTTTCCTCTCAGGAAATGTTTAGACGAGGTGACAAACCACCCAGTTTCGATTTTATTTATGATATTTTTTTAACAATAGCCACACTCAACTGTAGGACACTTGCTATGTAAAATAGAATTTTCTAAAGGTTGATATTTCATTAAAAAAAAAGTTAATTAATTATGACGTTAGTTGTTGTAGATATTTACTGATGTAAGTCATAACTCTTCCAATTGTACACTGGCTTGCTTTGTATGGCAGTTTGTGTAAAAAAAAAAAACATTGAATACTTCTGTATTTGTTTTGTTAAATTGAAAGGTGGTACAGAAGAAAACATTATATTCAACATCATAAGTAAGGTATTAAATATGTATTGTTTTGGCATCAGTGTCAAAACACAAGTATGGCATTGACACTTTTTGTCAAAAACTTCTTGCTTTTTGCTGGCAGGTTTCTCTATAGGGCTCCCCCTACAGCTTCGGAATAGATATTTGGCAGCTCCTATGTTTACTTGTGTCTGACTCCTCGCTCGGTCAGTCTACCGTTTCTTCTTCCTCTGTTCCTCCGACAATGCTTTCCTAGCTTTCTGCTTCTTTTTTGCCGGCTCAGCCATGACGACAGTGTGAAAAACTCCATCGCTACCTTGTTAGCCGGTTCCTGAATTGGTCGTATGTGTGCAGTGCTGTGAAGCAATTCGTTACATCGCGAGACCTGATATCACACGATACTTCCTGACGCGGAGGCCGTCGTCTCGCCGGCCGAAAGTTGCAAGGGTGGTTTTTCCGCTCACAGGCGCTAGGGGGAAGCGAGACGACCGCCATTCAACTCGAAAAAAGTCATATAACCATTCCAATGACTCCGAAGCTGTTCAGTTAAGGTAAGTTAAGCTAAAAAAAACTGCATAGTTCCCCTTTAAATCAAAACATGACCTAGCCCTATAGGCTCACAATTTTAAGTTTAAGTATCCCTGCAGGCTAGAACTGAACAGAAAGGGGAAGTGTTTGCTAAAACCATAAGGACTCCACTCTTAGTACAGAGACCCTCTGAAACCTCACTCAATGTTTACATGGCTCATTACAGGGGAAAAGACTTACAAACATTCACTACAACTACAAGGTAGTCTTTCACCACTCATGAACAAAATATCTAGTAACAGAGCCTGATCACGAAACACACAAGCGCGCACACACAGCAACACTGTGTCTCGTGCAGTGTGGATCTAAAGGATCAGTGCGTTCTGCTGAGTAATGAAGTTTTGTGCCCACAGACAGACCGGCAGCAGGACTGTGGGAGATAATACTGTCAACACACATGTGGTTGCCAGTTCAACCTCCTGGACACACACCCATTCCTGACCCGAATACCTTGCTTTTCTTGAGGTCAGCTTGAGTCCTTGACATGGACACAGATTCTATAATGATACATCTGAGAAACGCACCAGAACCACTAATGGACACGTGCTATTATAGAATGGAAACTCAGACATTTCATTCACATATTTAAATTCCTTTGAGTGCAATAATAATGGAGCAGAGAGCATGCGCGCACACACACACACACACACACACACACACACACACACACACACACACACACACACACACAAACACACACAAACACACACAAACACACACACACACACACACACACACACACACACACACACAGTGACAGCATCGGCCCTTACGGGAAACCGAAGACAGCAAGAGCGGCAGCGTAAGAGAAACAGGAGAGAGAGGAGGGAAGGAGGGGGGTTCAAAGATCAGAAAACAGATGTAAATCGTTTAGCAAACTCCCCTCTAAATGACTAACACATGTGCACGAAACTTCCCCCTCCCTGCATACACTCACCCACACTCTTGAAAACTCCGCATCTATAGACAGTATAACATACTCATTCATACCACCTGCTTTTATCACTTCTCCTATCACTAGAACACATCTGATGAGCCAGAGTTAAACTATCTCACATGTTGAAGCTGCTCAGTCATATTTGCCAGGCTGCTCCTCCGTCTCCACCCAGCAAACATCCCCAAAGGCTAAAGTTGAGCCCGGTTTGTTTAATGTCTTGTTAAAGTTTGACAGCAACTCTCTGAGGCTTTTTTTTTTTTTTTACTACAGGGCTCTGTAAAAAAAGAAACACCATAAGTTTAAACTTATTGCCACATCAAAATAAAAATAACATGCAAACACACACCTCCTCACATGACAGTTGGTCTGTGCGCCTCATGACAACACAGGCCAGTGTGTCAGCTCTGACTGAAAGCCATGTGCTTTGACACAGAAGGCAGCAGTCATTGCTGTGCTATTACACACACGGTATTACTCATACAGGAGGAATTCAGATACAGGTCATCCATTAAATATGGTCTCTTCTGATGTTGTTTGTCTCACAAATGGACCTCATTTCAAGAGTTAAGATTACATTATGGTCTAGGGACTATGGGGACAAATGAGAGCATAGCAAGTCTTATGTTGTACAGATTGCAAAGCCCTCTGAGGCAAACATGGGATTTTGGGATAGGTTAATAATCTTGACTTGGTTTAAAAACAAGAGTGATTCTATATTTTAGAAGAATTGTGTCCAGATATTGCCAACTGTAATATCACATAATGGCATAAGCACCCTTAACATCTTCTCTGTACACCTCAGACACACTAGGAATAACATTTTTCTTCTTCTACTATTTTTCTGCCAGACTAGGCTAGGCTATCAACTGCCAATAATATTATCTGCTCCAAAGACAACGCAACTGTAGTCTGTACATGCTGTACAACAACCTCAACGTGTTTGTTCTTCACTGTCCCGTCGGCTGAAGTCATGCGCCGCAACAAAAGGAGACAATGAAACAAGAGTTTGTATTTTGCAATCTCATTCTCTTTTTCCTCGGGTCTTTTCTTTTTCTCGTTACTTTCCAGCTTTTTTTTTTAAGCCCCAAACCTGCTGCTTCTGCCGACGGGAGCAGACAGTCCAGTTAAAATGTGCAGCTTTTGTTAGTGCGCTCGTGAACCTCACGAAAAAAAAAGCTCCAGACACACACATACACACCTACCTCAAAGTCGACCCCGACGCGACTTCTCCAACTCGAACTGTTTAATATTAAAAATGACAAAGTGGTTCAGGCCACATCAGTGCGTCTCCGGAACACTTCTTGAGGCTTTAGGTGTGTCTGTCTGCGAGACTCTGATTTTGTAAACTGCTCAATAGCTGTAGCACACACACACGTTCACTCAGTCAGGACCCATTGGAAATGTAAATTGAAGCTGGGTGGGAGGGATGGCGTGACGTCACGCAAAGGCTCCTCCTCCTCTGTCATTTCATCTGATCACTGAAGCAGATGAGTGGGGACTCCTCGAGCGCAGGGCGGGGTGTGGATGGAAGGGCTCGCGCGCCCACAATCACGCGCACACAACTACACTAGATTTGAAATGTTTATCATAGGTATCCATGTCAGCCTTACTGAAAAGTGTTATGGCCTATGGTAAGTTTTTTTTCTGTAAAGACATTTGTATTTTGTCTGTTTCATTAAATAATAATAATAATAATAATAATAATAATAATAATAATAATAATAATAAAAATAATAATGTATACTTTATTAATCCTGCAGGGGAAATTACAATGTTTTCACTCTGTTGTTATTACACACATTACACACAGGCCTTAATTACACACACATGCTCAGTACCTATACATGCACTAATGGAGAGATTTCAGAGTGAGGGAGCTGCCCATGGAAAGGCATGAATTGTGTTCAGTTATATTATTTGTTTTACCCCTTAAATGTTCTCCCTTTCTTTCCCTTAAATCAGCACTATACATATTTGAATGGTAGTAGGAAGTGTAATGTGAAAGAGCTCTCTCTTTGTGGCAAACCCACAGATATCACACAGCTGCCATCCTCTTCAGCTCTACAGAGTGTTTTAGCATCTTTCAGCTCATCGTTTTGGTTTTGGCCCACAACTTTTAGGTTCACTCTCATTGCTCTCATGACCCACATTACCAGCGGCAGCTGTTGTCAGTCAAACAGCTGAAGAAAAGCTATTTCTCTAAGCTGATGGAGACCAAAACAGGGATAAAAGGAGAGTGGATTTTTTTGACTTTTTTTCATGAAAAATACAAATGAAAGCTAATGTTGATCTGTGTCTGCTGGATGTGTAAATAGGCAACTGTTTGCATGTTTGCCACAAAATCTTTATGTCAGTATTATGTCTAAGGCTTGTTGGGCTGCTCCCAGGTGGCTAAAATAAATAAATACATACATTTTAAGTAACTTTAAGGTATTATATCAATATCATGTTTTATATTCTGTATTATCTTGTTTCAACTCTACATTCAAGCTATATGATGTTTTAACATATTCAGACCAAAGACATCATCGTGTGAAAAGATATGCTGCAACTTATTTTATGTGCATTGCTCCAAATTTCAGCCGGACTTTAATAAGCGTACTATAGTGTCCTTCAAAAATGATGGTTCTTTTTCTTTAATAACTCAAGGGTGAAGTTTGCAGCACTCCTTCAAGAAGATCATTCATTCTTCACTTTGATTACAACAGCTCAGTCTGCTGTCTGTAGCAGACTGACTATCCCGAGCATTCTTTGTGATAAAGAGTAATCTGCTTACTGATGAAGGGTCAGTGGATCTGCTTATCCACCACCCTTCTGTCAAATCGGCTCACTGAAACCCCTAGTTTCATGTTATCGTTTACGTTGCCCTGCTTATTTCAGGGGGGACATCCTTCTTGACTGTATCTCACTGGGTTCAATCTCTGTTGTATAAAGATCTAAGTCTGGTAAGTTGCTGTACAATTACCGGAGCAAGCTTACTGGAAATGACAAAAAGAACAGAAAATGGCCCAAGGATTAGGTTTGAAATCTAAACATGTGGGAGGTGGGGGTGTCAGAGAAGTAAAACATTCCTAAGGACCTTCTCATAAGAGAAGGGTGACTTTAGAGTGTTGGGCTGAACAACAGGATGAGTCATGAGAGGGTCGCCCTGACAGAGAGGACACTCCCTCCAGAGATCACCAGACATTTAGAGCTCCCACCATGCAGGAAACAGATGTGTATGTATGCAAGAGAGTAAAATCTGTTTGAGAAACCCAAAGTCCAGTCTTCCTCACCATGTTTCACGTGTATTTCTATGGCTTAAAGAAATAGATCGACATCTTGGGAACTATGCTTATGTGCTATCTTTTTTCAAGAGATGAGAAGATTGATACCACTCTATGTTTGTACACTGAATATGTACTTATTGCCAGTTAACTTCGCTTAGCATAAAGAATGGGAACAGGGAGAAACACCTCGCCTGGCTCTGTGCCATCCAGCAACTCTAAAGCTCACTAATTAACAATGTTATATCTTGTTTGTTTAATCCCCACAAAAATCTAAATGTAAAAACTACAATTTTGTCATTTAACTTCTGACAAGAAAGCAAATAACTGTATTTACCAAAATGTTGAACTATTATTTAAACTTAAAACAAAATAATCTAACAGACATTACATCATCTATTTATGATTACATGACTATTTGTTTTATAGATGTTTTTGTCTAACTTTCACTTTCACTGCTATTTAAACTTGAATCATGTTAAATTTAAAACCTTTACTACTATAGGAAGAAAGTACTTCCTTACTGTTATGGAAACCGGCCTGTTTGTGAAGCAACTTCTCCAGTGATCAGAAAAGATATTGCATCTGTTGGTGGTTTCCGTTGAAGTTTCATACTTCTTCTTCCTATAAACCACATCTGAGTTATAGAGATTGAGCGGGACAGTCACAGTGCTGAGACCCGCCCAAATAGTGGTTTGGAAACCTCTTTTTACTGCTCTAGAAAAGACACAAAATTCCACTTAAAACCACTGGGTTCTTTACCCTGAATACCTACAGTACGTTTTCTGTCTGCACTGACTGGACTAACCTGTCTCCTCCTGCAGGAGCCTGCAGTCTGGAGGGCCTGTTTAGGCCTCCCCCAAGCCTATAAATACCAGGCCCTTTGGTCTCTTCCTCTCTCTCCTAGGATCCACAGGTTTTTCGGTCCAGGTTTTGGTTTGTTTGAACATTTTGCTGCCTGCAACACTTGCACATTCCTCACTCATCTATACATTCCACTAATGCATTTAATCTCTACACCCCATGCTTATTTGTAAGTAGTTGTGCTCGTTTCTAATAAACTACTTTGTGGCACTTTAACTTGACTGGTCTCCCCTCCTTGTCACGTGCATTGAGCCAGTTTGTGACCGTACACAACGGGATGTCGGTTCAAAACATTAAAATGTCCCTTGACTCACCTGTGTGGACACATGTCAACATATAGACACAGTCCATAGTGCTGAATACATCCTTTTACCGTAAGTAAAGATTTGGTGAAGCGGACAGGTTTGGATCCTGAAGGTCATGTTATTGCCTCTTCCTGTGTGTACAGTAAATGGGGGGGGGGGGTGTCACTCTCAGTGTCACTGCCTGGAAGTGGACAGCTTCACTGCCCCCTCCTCTCTATCTTACGCTGCTGGTATCTGAAGTCTAACATCTGGGACAGATGTTTCTGTGATTGTCCCAGAGTTTCCCACAGTTCTTGTGTGTGCACGTGTGTATTTTGGTTTTCAGGTTTGCATGTGAGGCCCCTTGTTTTTTTTCTTTGTCAGGCCTCCAAGGGCCTCCCACTTTAAACAGGATATGGCAGTTATCTGAACACCATGGTGACAGATAGGCCTTCCTGTAAGTGAGGGCAGGTCTTACAACTGATAATAGTGAATCTATTATGACAAAGGTTTAATGGGTATTCTTTTCTGGGCAAGTCGTAAATATGAGATAGGGTGGTATTTGTTTTAAATTAACTGAAGAGCTTAGGAAGACCAATTTTTGTGCTCAGTTTTTGTTAGTTTGTTGCTCAATGACGACGTAAACTGAGACGAAATGAAATATAATAGAATTTGAATTTGAAAATGCAAAAGAAGTAAGCAATGTATTAATTGCTGTTGTGAAGAATCTAAAGCATTTTTAACAGCACACAAGCACAGGAAAGGAGTAGATGGTAAATAATTGCATCTAATTGTGGCCCCAATGTGTGTGACCTACTTCTGAATGACTGGGGGTTTACACCAGCAGTAGAGCCACCATATGCTGAAGGAATGTACGTTCAAGAGCCCTCGGTTAAATTTGAGATACTTGTTGAAATCGGCAGTTCATCAAGCCACCATTTTCTTTTCTTTCTCATTCGCCCCCAAACAGACTCTTTCCACTATGTTTTCTCCCTCGTGTCTGACCCAGGAACAGCTAGGGCATATAACCTCAAGAAAAACCACAAGATAAAACACTGTACTGTAGTAATATTCCACATTTATGACATGTGTTCAGGAAGAAATAGCCAATTAGGTCACTGTAAGCGACTTTATGAGCAATGCGCACATTACAAAGAGGGTGTGTGCAGGCTGTTTGTGTACCTTTAATGAGGCTGGCAGATTTTCTAATATGATCTGGGTGACACTCCCACTGTCTCCGAGATGTGTTCACCAGTTCTTGGGGTAACGTAATGCCTTCTGCTTTTCCTGCCTGTCCCTCTTCTCCCTGTGAGTGTTCAGCAAAAGTTCAGCTAATTCAATCACTGCTGGATGAGTCACACCACAGTGTCCCTTTCTGCACAGATGCACATGCACGCAGGCATGGATGCACACACACATGCACACACACACAACACATGCACCATGATGCCTGGCTGGATGAGGTTTGTGAGGTTAGTGCTGCGTCAGCCTCTCAGGACACTTGTGAAATAATCTTTTGTTCCCTAGCCTGTCTCTGTTTTATATCAGCTGATGCACGGTCATGCTTTTTCATTCTCTCTGTTGTTGATATTCTTTGTCATTCACTATTTTCTTGTCTGCATTTCCTTTCTTGGTGTCCATTTTTAATACCAACCCAGACATTTCCCTTGCCATGAATACACCGCAGAGACTGACATAAAACACAGTCTGGAGCAACAATAATTCCTGTGACAAATAAATCTCAATTTTCATTAAACATTAACACATTTTCAGGGCTGGCTCTCTGTGGTACATTGTTGTTTGCTTACATTAATCAAAGATGGCATCAGACAGTTTTTTGTCACTAGTTTTATTCTTACTTATTAGTCATTACAGTGTACCTCCCTCTTAGCTGTCTGTTACAACAGATTTCTACCAGCCACATAAGATAAATTTGGCAACAAATGACTTCTATTCAAATGAAAAACGATTCACTGAAGTGTAGCAGATGAGAAAATCACTGCATGCCATTTCCTGCATTTGCATGCCTTCGTGTGTGTCCGTGTTTGCATGTGTTTGAATGTCATGCATGTGAGAACATGCAAAAAGATCAAGATACCGTCATTTAACTGCAGTCTTGTTGTTGAATGTTGTCGCAGCAGAGACTGTTATTACTGGCCAAGCCACCCAGATTTATTGAGCTCTACTGTACAGAGCCTTTCCACTTAGCCTAATGACTGCCAACAGGAATGACAGCAGATGGCTCTGTTACAGTACAGTGAGGGTGAAATATCCACAGAGTGGACAAAAGTGCCCAATACTTACTTGTCTATTGTATCACTCAGACCACAGACACAGTAAGTTTATATGTGTCTGGAATATAAATCTTAGAAATCTTAGACACTTAGAAATTGATACAACATACATATGTTCAAACTAGGAACAGTTTTTTTCATGGATACACAAAGTAATTCATCACTCCCTGTACAATTTCTAAAGGCATAAAATGCTTTTTATTCTTGGGAATGTGCACACATACAGTACAAACCAACTCAAGTACGCTTTCACAGCACTGACATAAACTACAGGTTATGTGGCTCTTTGTATGCCATACATACAAGTACATCATATATTCATCATCTGTCTGTCTGTCTGTCTGTCTGTCTGTCTGTCTGTCTGTCTGTCTGTCTGTCTGTCTGTCTGCCTGCTTGTTTGTGTGAATAAGCTGAATAAGCAGGATTTCCAACACAGAAAGCAGGAAGGCCCTTCCAACAACACATGCATGCACACACGCACGCACGCCATAAGCGCAGGAAATCAAGGTCAGTGTGACAATTGTGTGCATGTGTGTGTGTGTCAGAGAGAGAGAGAGAGAGAGAGAGAGAGAGAGAGAGACAGAGGAGGTTCTGTACTTACATTACCCCCTGGTGCATCATAATCTCTCCCATTTTTTCCTTAGTGTGGGGGGGGGGGACAGAAGTGTGCTTGTATTGTTTAATGAGCTCAGTGGAATACAGAGACCATAGTTGTCAGTCTTACTGTGCTCTTTGTTTGGATATTATAACTCTTAGAGAACCTCATGTAGCAGATGTTCTCTTGTTTTCTTTTTTTAGTGTGTGTGCATGTGGTTGTGGCACAGAGGCATAGATAAAGATGTTAATCCTTTAAAAGCACCTAAAGAACTGTGCTGGGTTAGTAAAGCATTCATGACAGCGTAGTTTGGTTAACTTATTCTGCCTGTTGTTCCACCCTCCATACAGAAGAGGAGAGCCTCCTTTCATTACCTTAAATACATGTAATATACCTCATAAAAAGCATGGGATATATAAGTATATACCTTTGTAAAACTTTCAAAACTAGATTTTTGTTGCGTCAGATTCACTCATATTGTAATTTTTGAGGCCGTAATTTATTGTGTTTTTATTTTATTTTGTGAGATGATTTTTTATCTCCCAACCCCCACCCCTAATAATTTTCTTTGTAATGTTATCAGATGTGGTTAGAATACAAAAGACAGAGAGATTGACTGCAGATGGGACAGCCTTGGTTTGTGCATGCCAAGGCTGCACACACCCTCTCCTGTAGGTCTACTGACACTCAAATTCAAACTTAAGCTACACACTCAATCACATTATTAATCAACCACTCAACTCCATCCTTTTACCCATTTTTGCCCCCCACCCCTCCCAGTGCTTTGCCCCAAGACTCATCGCCAAGGTAACCGCCAGCACTGAGCTCCTCCCAGACATCCTGGCAAGGTGAGTGAACAAACACTGCACGCACACACACACACACACACACACACACACACACACACACACACACACACACACACACACACACACACACACACACACACACACACACACACACAGAATATCCGTCCTTTCCTCTGGATCACTATTCAGACCGACAAAGAGAAGGCTCCCTAATCACTCATGAGTTATAAGTTATAGAACAAAAATTCTTTCATGAAGACATGTTGACGGATTGGGGGCACAACTGTGTGAACCATTTCCTCATACACAGAGTAATTCTTTTCACAAATATGTTCCCCTCCACATAAAAATCTAAGTTGTTTTTCCATCAGTGGAGGACAGCTCCAGCCAGAACTTTTTCCATTGTCAAATCAGTACCCAACAGCTCCAGCGTGCAAGACCTGGAGGTGGCGAAGGGAGCGTAGAGAGAAGAGAGGAAGAAGCTTGTGTTGTTTTCCGTACCTGATAACCCTCCATCCTCTGGCTCCCTACCGTCCGACCTGTCAGACTCCGTTTCCTGGAATTCTGATCCCTGAGGGGAGTGTGGGAAGGGAACACAAAGGAATACTGTCAGTCACTGTAAGGCCATCTGAATCTGAATAACAAACACATAAATCTAGTGGGCATTACAATATGTACATGCCTGCATGAGGCTGAACCAAGCAAGGTGTAATTATGGGGCAATAAAAAGGTAAAGCCAAGGATCTTAGCACAATGGCTAATTTTAGACAATACTCATCATACATGATGTCACACATTTTGCAATGCTTAATGTCAACAGGAGGTATTTTAACCAAGTAAATAGTGTCTTACTGTTGCCATAGATGGCCAAGGACACTAACAACCAAGGGACTGGAATTCAGGGCTTATCATCCTTTTATCTCCTGCTAAATGTTTGCATGCAACACAGCAAGAAATTACTGTCAGATACAGTTTGAAGCCAATGTTACATGTAGGATAGACAGTGATGGTTCTATAAGGTAATGTTCATGTTCTTTGCTCTCTGTCATCCTGTTTAAACCACCTCCACCATTAAAAGAGACTGAAGAATCGTTATAATTGTTTATAGTTAAACATTATTTCATGAATCATAAAATCATTGTTCCTGTGTGTGTGTGTGTGTGTGTGTGTGTGTTTGTGTGTGTGTGTGTGTGTGTGAGGCCAAGTCGTTTCTGCTCTGGATATTGGATATGTCCCATAAACACGTCTGCCTTTGAGGGAGGGGCCAGAGATAAATGCAACAACCGTATTATCACACACTGATATGGACACACACACACACACACACACACACACACACACACACACACACACACACACACACACACACACACACACACACACACACACACACACACACACACAAAGATAAAACCTCAGGGCCCAGGAGATCAAAGCTACATACAGTATGTTGCTTTGATGGATATATCTCAACAAAGACACTAATGATTAAGTCAGAGGAATTGCACACTGTGGAATGACACAATGGACTTGCCAAAGTCACTCTCTGTTAGTCATGCTCACGCACTCCTACTCATTTCTCTTTTCGGACACACTATACAGCCGTATATAGTCGTTAATTGCCAGTATTTTCACATTCAGTCCCTTGAGCTCTTCAACAGAGAGGACATTAATTAGAGCCTCAAGGGCAGGAATCACTAAGGCTTTTGGCTGTGATTTGTGAGGGGTCAGCTGAGGAGATGGGGGGCTACAAGGCTTAATGGACGTGCTCAGATCATGCCTGGGCTCCACTGGATCAATTCTTTGTTCCTGCTGTCTAGATCACAGTTCAATAAGGAAGCAACCATGGGTGTAAGCTTACACGTTTAATATTTGCTTTGCAACAGCAAACATTGTGAAACCTCTTTCCTGTTTCCTGATAAAGTCAGAAACATAGATTGTGTAAAAACACTCTTTTGCAACTCATTCTGATACAGCACAATAATGGCTATGTTGGAGGAGGTCACAGTTGTATACAGTACAATCACATTCTTATAACCCTGGGAGGTGTCCTCTACATGTATTGTAGTGTTGGCCTATGAGCAGCTTTGCTGCAGTTTTATTGTCAGGCTGGTGCAAGGTAATTAAAGGGCGCCTTTATGTAAATCATTAAATAATGGTTACAGTTGGCTCACTGTTTTAGTCGGTCAAGGATTTCTCTTCACGGCACATTTCTCAACTTAGACTGTATCAAAAGTGACAATCCTCTGGCTTAAAACGATCAAGCCAACAGATGTCAAAACATCTGCTGATGAAATGTCTCTCTTTGGATGAAGTAATCAACAGTGTAAATTCCAGGATTCCTATTAAAACCAGCACCTCCTCCCTCTCATTCTCATGCAGTTTCCACTGCTGATCAGCATTATTGATCAGAGCCTGAGGTGCCCAGCTTACATAATGTGTCATCCTCTTCTTGGAATTGGGGGGGGGGGGGGTCGTATATATATATATATATAAGCATAAACACCCAGACAAAGACACACGTGTGTGTTTAGAGAGATCAAGAGAAAGATCATGTTGAACAGGAGCTCAGGACACATTTCACTGACACCTAATCTACAGTCACTAAGACTGCAAACTTTGTGTGTGTGTGTGTGTGTGTGTATGTGTGTGTTTCAGAGCTTTACATCTTATTGATAAGAAGATTTTGTAGTATTCTGATGAGAAATTAATTAATTAAATCCTGACACTGGGAGAGCAGTGTCTACTTATACCACCATATCAATAACTTATTAATTTATCTACTATACCCACCTTGTGGTGATATAATGTATTACAGGAAATGCAATTTTTCTTTTTTACTCCATAATTAATTTTCTTCCTGTCAAAATGATTGCTGTCATACTGAATTACGTTACTGATTATTATTGACAACATCAGTTGTAAACAGAATTTACTGACCACAGCCGTCTTACCTTAGGTTGTCTGATAATAATGGAGGGTCTGGGTATTTGAGGATATTTCAGCTCCAGCTCAGGACTAAACTCCACCTCCAGCTCATCATCCTCTGAGCTCTGGGAGAGGCTACGGCAGGCTGGGGGTGACTCAAGGCATGGGTCGTCATCTGTGTCCTGCAGGTGGCAGACAGAGTTTGAGTTGGTTCCATTTACTTTTATGGTTCTGGTGGAGTGGTTAGAGATACAGCTGACAGTCCTCTGAGGCTGTTTGTGCTGCTGCTCCTGTGGGCTGCATGGTAGGGCTTCTGGTTGGGATATAACTGGGTCTGCTGCTGGATGTCCATGGTTATTTGTGCTTTGCCTGGAATTGTTTTGCTCCTGAGAAGGTGCTGGATCAGTGTTAACATCAGATGAATTATCAAAACAGTGGCCCAGAGAGGAACAAGGTAGTCCGTGCATGCTGGCGGATTCAGAAATGACCAAAACAGAGAGTAAAATGAACTCTAATTGCACTGACATCAGGTGGATCTGGGGTTTTTCAGTGTGTGGGGCAACATTAGGCAGTTAACCTGGAGTAGCATTTTGTACATCAGCAAACACTTGAGCAGAGTATGAACAATAACCAGTAAGGAATATACATAATTTCCTATAAGTGGTAAGAAGGCAAATGCACTATATAACAACGTGCCAACCATTTCCCCACTTTTGAAGTAACGAATGAAATAAAAACATCTCTTTATCCAGGGAAGACATTCAGTTTGATCCATGCCAACAAATATCTTCAAAAGCTGTCCTCCATGTCAACATGTCTTGGTGTGTCATAGCAGCGTTAGTTGTCCACTTAACCAGCAGCAGCAGCAGCAGCAGCAGCTCTATCAATGGATCATCAGTTTATCCCAGACTTAACCTTAAAAGTCCAGTCTGTGTCGGCCATCTCACAGTCAGTAGGGCAATCTGTCAGCACATCATTCTCTCTTTCTCTCACAGAAAATAGATTCCTAGCCAGGTTTCTTCAGCCACTCTTTACAAGCGAGGGTCACTCTTTCTTCAGCCCTTCATAGTCCCTTATCTGCCTCCCTACAACCTTTGTCTGTGTGAGTGTGAGATTCTCTGGGTTTTCTGTGTGTGTGTGTGTGTGTGTGTGTGTGAGTTGCAGTGTGTCAGTGCTGGGTGTCTCATTACTTGACCAGGTAGTCCCTGGTCTATTGTGAGTTTGGAGGCAGGGGTGCTGCCACATGGGCTCTGGTTACCATCTGATTCAGGGTCAGTTACTAATACACTTGCTCTAAACTTCCCTACCATTAATTAATGAATCCATCTGATCACAGAGCAGTGGCCTAGAGTGTAGAGGTTTTTGGAGTATTACAGATGGTTGAATATGAGAGTTCAGGTTACAGGCAAACACGTAAGCGATAGGCCTCAGATGAGAAAGAGAAAGGAGGGAAGTAAGGGAGGGAGAGAGAGAGAGAGAGAGAGAGAGAGAGAGAGAGAGAGAGAGAGAGAGAGAGAGAGACCTTCAGACAGAATGTGTGAGACAGGAAAAACCCAGCTGCCCTTGGGTAAAGGCTACTCAAATATTCATATAATCACATAAAGCAGACTTGCATCAATAGCTTATCCAGCCTGGTCTACTGGTGAATATGTATTTTTTATAAACAACATCAAGCGTAGAGTTATGACAAAAATGCAGAGCATCTTACTGGCCATTGGGTTTCAGAATGTTTCCCAGGATTTGGATTGGTTATTTAACAAGTACAGCAGACGCTATTTCGATGTATGTTTGAAAACCTATATACCAATAAAATGCAACAGATAATCTATGTCTGTAATCTCCATTGCAAACACCCAATCCATGATCTCAGCTTCATCAGGGGTTAAATAGCCGGCCATTAAACTCACCCAGGATGCCCAATATATAGTGCGACAGTATGTCTTGGCCCTAAAGTATATGGGGGAGCAACACCTGTGAACACTGCATTTCAAAATAAAAGGGTTGAATTTATACAGAAAAATCAAATACCACATTCAACTGTGTTTAAAGATGAATTACAGGTGTACCTTTGGTCCAACTAATTCATTGGGTGGCAAGTTCAAATGAATAGGCTACAGTTTGGTCATAGTGCAGAGATGACTGAGATTTAAGAAAAATAGTATTGGTGCCCAGAAATATAGGGCAGAGCCCAGAAATGTAGGAGTAAATACTATAAACTATTGATTGATTAATTGCCACAGTATTGTTTTTTTTGTTTGTTTTTTAAATATATTGCCCACTCTAATCTATATTGCTCTTCTGTTTTACAATGGTAATGTCACCCTCTTGCTCCCCAGACATCTTCTCCTAAGCAGTGTCCCAATCTGTTTCTGAAGGTTGGGAAGATTGTGGTACACTCTGATAGCAGCAGGACTCAGTCTTGTAGTCCGGAGGAAAGATAGATTTAGATTTATTGTCCAAAAGGGATATTGTTTCCACAGCCAGTACACATCGCAACACACAGCAACATACATATATACACTTGTCAACATACAAATATAATCAGTACACAAAATCTCTGTGAATGCATTCATCATCAGCGAGGCAGATTGTTCAGGGCTGCTATTGCAGAGGGGACAAAACTCCTGCTGAAACGAGCTCTTCGCCATTTGAGAGGCCTGTATCTCCGGCCAGATGGAAATAATGTGACGTGTTGATTGAAGGGTTGATCAGTGTCATTTGCTATTGTAAGTGCTAGGAGTGTGCTGGCTCTGAGCTTCATATCTGAGAGATCGGGAGTGGGCAGGCAGATGATTTTGGAGTCAGTGTGTATGATGCTGGTAAGTTTGTTTTTGTTGGAGACGGTTAACATGGTGACTGACTAATATTAATAAAACATTTACACTTGCATTTATTTATTTAAGAGTAGACATTGCTTATGTAGTAGACCTCAATCGTAATATCTGTCTTCTAAAGATGTATTTCAATAAGCCCTCATGTAAATATATTCAGTTTGTTTCCCTCTCTTTCTCATTTAAAAAAACTAAATCTGTTATGAACACACAGAGTCTCTCCAACATTCTTTCTTCTTGAGGCAGCTCCGTGTTGTGAGTGTAACACACCCTGACAAATTGAACCTGGGTGTGATCATGAAACATGCATGAGCTCTTTTGTCTCAGGATGTAAACAGAGATATAGTTTGCACCAACTATTTAGAAACTTAGAGGGGATATAGTTGCAAGTGTATTTAATAAAAAGCATGTGATAACTGTGTGTATTGCGATGGAAGATATATATTGTTTGCAACATGTTAATTCTGATAGAATAGGCTACTTAAAGCTAACTTATAGTACGAGGGTAGAACTTGGTTAAAAGAGAAAGCTGGATAATATTTTACTTATATGACAGCAGCAAAAAAACAAATGACGGAGCAGCTACTGGTCATATTCTTGCGGAACTGTGGCTCTTAAAGACAGTAACACATTGGATTCAGTGGGATTCCCTCTAAGAAGTAGAACAATGGTGCCCAACTATCATTACACTACTAAAGAACCACCATTGCACTACATTAATAAAAAGGGTGTTAGATGTTGAAATACATCTTTTGGAAATTGATAACTATCATAAAGAGGAATTCTGTCATAAACAGGAATTCCTGAATATACTGTTTAGACACATATTGTATATTCACTTTTGCTCAATGTAAACAATACATTGGTGCAGCAAGCTTGATTGAAATGATTGCAAGGGTGTCCTGAGAGGGCCTTATATTCTGAAGGTTAACAGTTGAACACTATTTTACAATAATACATTTCTTGCTTCGCCTTTTTCACTCTACCTCTGTATGATGAATTAAGCCTCATCAGCACAGCTGTTACTGTCTTCATTTTAACCAACTATTCACACCTTAATGAGAGGCATAAAACTAGCCTCTCTGAAGCCACAGTTTGCCTTTTTGCCACAGCACAGGTCCTGCACTTTGCAGCTGAGTAAACGTTGCTCCACAAGCCAGACCGTTACTAAATTAAGCCATTTATGTGTATTAACATCATTCAAAATACAAACTGAATGTTTTCATTATAGGCTGATAAATAGGCTAATACACAGCAGCCTACAATATGTAATCCATCTTTTTTAGCAGTAATGTTGTAGCAGAGCTCTGCTTCCCTCTGGCGGCCAGTGATATGGACTACAATGGTTGGGATGTGAGAACAACAGCCTACAGTGCATCCAACCGAAGCTGTTTTCAAGATAAAGATGAATACAAAATGCAGCTTGGTGCTTTGAAAATGTTATTCTCACAGCGACATTAGTCTAAACAAATATGCAATAATTACCTCGTTAGAGGCTGTTAACTTGCCTTTAGAGCTTACTTTTATATTTCACGTAAGCTAAATATAGCTTACAAATGATATCGTGCATTTCTGTTTTGATTTGTTAAAGCGTCAAGATAACAAAATATATTTTTTCCTGAGCGACGTCATAGTAGCGTCAGAGGCGGTGGTTAAAGGCACACACGCAAAGCAGCGTAAAGTCAGCCAGACAAATACCAGACGTATTACATTTTCATCTTCAAAATAAAGTGACAAAATAGTTCATAAAAATTGGAGGCAATGGACACTGATGTAGACTACATACAAACTATATTGTATCACAATTATTGGGGGAAAAACAGGCATGAATAAATAAACTGGTGACAAATCTGTCCCTCACACATGCGTCACGACTTTTACTTTAGAAACATTAACCGGAAGCACTCTTTTATTCTGCCCAGTGTGATGGTGATGATGAGGCCGCCCTGGAGCGCACAGTCTGAGGATAATCGCAGGTGGTAAAGGTTACAATCTGCCGACAAGAGGCGACAGAAGCAAATGTCGATCTGAAGCAGAAATGTTTCTGGCTCAGGTTTAAGATACAATTATCCATCCTGGATCGAGGTTGTTGTTTTTTCTCCCCCTTGATGCTCTACGATGCGGTCCTCGGCTTGGTTCGTGGCCAATTGCGCTCTCATCCTCTGCACGCTCCGGTTGATTGACGGGGCCAACGGACTGCGACTGTGTAGCGAGGTGAGAGATGCCATATTCGATCGATAACGCTTCATCGTGTTTCAATGCTTCCGTTTTTATTGTTTATTGAGCTCACTACAGGGGATGGCAATAAGAAAAACGCGCAGCTATGGCTGCACACGCTGACAGCGACTTGGTAATCCAGATATCAAATAGCCTACGACAAAAAATGTATGACACGTTTCCGGGCCGATTTATATGATGTTTAAAATTCATTCCCTCATCATCTTTAGCAGCAGGTTGGTAGACAAAATGCACATTGCTCTCTTTGTAAAGAGAACAAGTTTGAACAACAAAGGGGAGCACGGATCTCTGATGGGGTCTGGTGTATGTTGAACTTCAGCACTCAGTGCTGTTCAGGCTGTTATCAGTTTCCTGCATGGACTGGCCTTTCCTTCCCTCTGGTCTGGCTCAGCTCAACACCTCCTCAGTCCAGGCTGGCAGCTCAGTCACACAGCAGACAGTCCCAAGATAGAGGAGCAACATTCCTTTTGAGAGTTATTGGCTCAATCTCTCTTTTCACACTGGCCGAGAGATTACTGCAGCTCTCCAGTGAAGTGCTATGTGGTGCTAAATTTTCTGGGATGACAACGTATGCCATCAGAGCTGATATCTTGTGTTAAAACTCAAAGTGCATTCAGGAGTGAAATGAAGTGAATGAAACATGGATTGAGATGAGTATTGAAAGTCTATCAGTGATTAACAATAGCTCTTTGGAGGAGTCCCAAGAGATAATGAGTGCAACATAGTTCAGGATACAATCCTATTCTCAGTACATTTCTCATGTCTCAAATCACTGCAACTGTAATGTCAAAACATTGACTTTGGTCGACAATTATGCTCGATTCTGCTTTTTTTTCCTTATCGTCAGTGTGACTGAGCAATATTTCCAGACCCACAGACACCAGTGGAAATAATTCCTGTCACACCAACAGCTTCCATGTGCTGCGGTGTCAAAATCTGGTTTTGCTCAGGGAGCAACATTATGTAAACTGTCAGAAATTAGGCCACCCTCCTCTGTAGATGGAAAGATGGAGAAAAGCTCTGTGGAGGAGAGAACATCAAGCTAATGGTGTTCACTCTAGACAACTATAAGGTGTGATTATCAAATGTCTTAAGTGTTCATGAAGCTGAAAATGTGAAAAGCTGCTGGTAAAACGCCTCCGCCTGCTGCCATCCCCCCTATTCCCATCGCCGTGGAGATGGTATGTTGTGTATTCAGGGCAGAAGAGTGGTTTTAGCTTTAGAGATAACGCAGCGTAACAAGCGGTCATGTTTTGTAAGGCCCAAGCAGCTGGATACGGAAGTTAATTTCAGTGCTGGTTGCTAATGCAGTAGCACCAGCCATTTAGTCTGCTCTGATGTATTGTCACCCAGAATGAGATGAGTCAGGGCTCTGATGTGGGTGGAGGCCTCTTGTGGTGTGATGTTTACTGACCTGCCTCTGACCTACATTTGCTCATAATTTGGATCCAAGACTGTCGTGGCCACTGATTTCTTATGCAGATGTTTTGTGTGTGTGTAATTGGCAGACGGACTACTACTATGAGTACACAGAGTGTGACAGCACAGGATCTCGGTGGAGAGTGGCAATCCCGCAGAGGCCCGGGGCCTGCACTGGACTACCAGAGCCAGTACGTGGCACAGAGTGCAGTAAGTATATGTGTGGTGTGTATGTGTGTGTTAGTGAATGTTGATGTGGGTATCTCACCTTCTTATCAGTAGCCAGGGATTTTCACCACCACAATCTGGCTGACCGAGTTTGGATATCCTCCAACCAAACACAGAGCAAAACCACAGGCCAATACTCTGAGAAAAAACGCTGTCACATAATTACTTTTTGGTCAATCATTAATGGGTCATGTTGGTGCACACAAGAATTGTATGTGTCTAATATGAGATGCAGTAACTGGTGACAGATGTTGGGGTTCCTCAAACATCTGTCACTATGAGGAAATCTGTCCAAACAGTAAGTTTGCAGAGTTGGTGCTTTTGAATGGACACAGTTATTCACAGGCAAATGTAAGTAATTATTATAGTATTTGTCAGTGCTAATGTTTTGCCATGGAAACAGGTCTGCTAAGTAAAGGGTGTGTTAAATTCTAGTTTTTGTTGAGAGGTGGGGGGGGGGGATCCCCCGCAGACATCTCAATTGTGGTGAAAGGTGCCTTATCACAGTGGAGCCAGGAAGGCAGAAAAGCATATTAATATTCGACAAGGCGGTCATACAATTTGTTCTTTGTTAGACCTTTCTAGAACTGCTGTCACAACACCACTTCACTAATGGCTCAGATGAGATTATCATTGGTAAAATCTACGTGTAAGATCTTGAAAGATCACTCGCAGAATAGGGTGCATGTTAATGGTCAGCTAGTGTTTTCTAACATAGATATTTTAATGTATAAACTGCATAAAATGGAAACTATTCTCATGATGATAATGGATCAGGAAGGTGAAATGGCTTGTAGAGCTAACTCTCTTAACGCCTTTTGTTATATTGATATTTTTCTGTTTTCTTCTTCCTGTTCAAACTCGTACATATTTCACTAGAAGAACACCAGACACTTGTTTCCTCATAGTAATTGGACACACTATCTAGCATAGGTTATGAGGGTGCTATCAATTGCACCATAATGCACTGCAAGAGGCCCAATTGATAAAATTAACTGTCGCCTATTAATTATGTCACCATGGAAATGAGTTCCACAGCAAACTATCCTTAAATCAAATCACACCTACAAGCACTTCCTGCTGCACACATTGACACACAGCACTTACCCTCACAGTGTGCTACACAGATGCTAACCCACACACCTTTTGCATTGGTTGCTTAATTTGAAGCATAAAAGGCATTACAATGACTGGCATTTGACCAGCTCAGGTATGATGAAAAGCTGGCACTGTTAAAACAGTCAAACAATTGGCAAACACAGAAGACATTATGGCTCAGTGGAAAACAGGAAAAAAAGACAGTGTGAAACAGGATGTAAGGATTAAGTTCCCTGATCACAGGGGCTACATTTTACTGAATGTGGCAGTGATTTGCATGACTTTTTCTCTGTCACCTTAGTCTATGTATGTTCTATATTAGGTGTATGATTTTTGCAGCAGAATGCAAAGACGGTTAAGAAATGACTTATTCAGTGTGATATTCTTCTTCTTTCCACCCCTCTGTACCTTGTCTCTCTGTGTCCTCTAGCCTTCTCATGCAAGGCTGGGGAGTTCCTTGAGATGTCGGCTCAGGAGTGTACCCAGTGTGCAGCAGGAAGCTACTCCCTCGGCAGTGGCATCCGCTTCGACCAATGGGATTCCATGCCTGCTGGATTCAGTAGCCTGGCAACCTCACTGGAAAACAGTCCACACGGAGATGACAGGCCCACCTGCAACAGGTGTGTGAGTAGACCGCAAGGAAAAACAGAAATTCGGATTTGAAGTGTATAATTAATTTGAGATATTCTTCCTTGTAGTTCTTCCTGGGTGCCTCAAGGAAACTATCTTGAGTCCAACAGGGATGAATGCACAGTCTCTCTCATTTATGCTGTTCATCTGAAGAAAAAGGGCTCTGTCAGCTTTGAGTACCAGTATCCAGACAACAATCTGCTATTTGAGTTCTTTGTAAGTTTTAAACATTCATTAGATTATATCTTTTTCCTTCTTGTTTGTCTGTCGATCTATCTATCCATCTATCTGTTTAAGTGGATGCTGTTTGTTTGTTTGTTTGTGTGTTCACTGCCAGTGAAATGTTTTTGGACACCCTGTAGAGTACTTCCGTATTTCTTTTGTTAAATCTCAAGCAATTTACTCGTCATAAATGCCCTAAAAATGTAATGGCCACAATGCTAATGTTAATGAAAAAAAAAAAGCTAGATCTAATTACAAATTGCCCCAGATATTTGTCATTCTAATTAGATGCATGAATCAGACAGCATACTATACTATACTAGACCTAAATTGTTGTATTTGAGACCTTTTTCATGGCAGGCAGGCAGGCAGCAATATTATTGGCTGCATTCATTGGCTGTACCAGTTCTAGGGCCCTGGTATTGTGCATGCTGGCTCACTGACGTGGCTTACTGATTGGGTCACCTAAATAGAACAGAGCCATAATTAATGTTATTATTTGCACCTCTACTTTTGTTTGCTATGGCAAGTTAAATTAGGGTGGTGTG
The DNA here is from genome assembly GCF_010015445.1 of Perca fluviatilis. Taxonomy (NCBI): domain Eukaryota; kingdom Metazoa; phylum Chordata; class Actinopteri; order Perciformes; family Percidae; genus Perca; species Perca fluviatilis. The sequence continues at coordinate 14,914,820 of NC_053119.1, read as the reverse complement.
GGGGTGGGGGCTTATTATTAAGCAATTATTGCTTAATTGAAGGCAGGTGTGCCAAAAAGATTTAAGATTTGAAGTTAATCAAATTTTGGTGATCTGTAAACTGAGGACATTTTAGATTTTATTTTTTTTACATTATGAAAGACCAATGTTTTATTGTTTAATAAAGTTGCCCCCACAAAAAGACATTTCTGTCTCGAGACAAAAAGTCACGTCAATATTTTGTATTGTGCATCAGTGTAAATAATGTATATTGTACTTATAAACACTACCATAAAATAGGTGAGAGTTTCAGCTGATGGACACGGATGATTTGTGTGTGTTTAGATCCAGAATGACCAGTGTCAGGAGATGGATCAGTCTGCTGATACAAAGTGGCTCAAGCTCACCAATAATGGTGAATGGGCAACCCATACGGTAAGTGTTGCATGCCGTAAGATAAACTATAGCCACGGAGGACACATCTTTGGCAGCTGGCCTGGGTCTCTCAAAATAAATGTGTTGAACTCAGGCGGAGCAGTAAGAAATGGGTGGATACAAGCAGGAAGCCTGTTAGTACACAGTAAAGTATGATTTATGGTCCCGCAGAGGCTCCACGCAGAGCTTTCGCCGTCGCCAGCTTAAGTGGCCTGAAGTTTATACTTGTGCATTGGTGTGTGTGTCGGTCTCCTTAAGAGAATAGAGCCGGCGTGTGCGTGTGCATGTGGTAGAGCGATTGAGAGAGTAACGGCGATTATCTTCGGAGTAAGTAGCGACTCTATAGTTCTAGTAAGAGAAACAAAGTGTCTCCCCTGTGCTTTCTGACCACAGTGGGAAATCTGTAGCAGGAAAAGTTAACCCTCTCCTTGATTTCATGTTGTTTAAGGAGAACCAGGAAATGAGTAGGGGGAAATGCAACGCTACAAGTCACAGCTGAGCGACCTGCGTCGCTGCAACATGTAGTTACATTTTTCGAGAGGTGCACGTCAGGGTTACTATGTATCTACGTATGTAGCCAATGCGTAGATTTAACGCAGAAGCATAAATCATGCTTAAGAGGCTGGCATCACTTATTGTTGTTATACTGTGAAATTAGTTGCTATATGTACATAGTTCAGTTGTTGCACTGTAGGTAAAACAATTAATTGTAATGTGGGATCAATATGTGGATCTTCTTAAAATAGCATATTAATAGTATTTTTTTCCTTTAGCTTATGGGTAGCTATAGGTAGCATGTGTTATGGCAGCATAGTTTTGTGTCCGTTTAATTGACATGCTGTATACACCAATCCAATCAGAGTGTTTTCTGTTGAAGTTTGAAGCCTTTTTTCTCCTCTACTGCTTGACTATTGCATGAAATCATGTGTATTCTAGGTGAACCTGAAATCTGGCACCAACATCCTGTACTGGAGGACACGTGGGGTCCTGATGGGGAGCAAAGGGTTGAAGCCTGTTTTGCTTAAAAATGTTCAAATAGAAGGTCGGAAACATATTTTAATCTCTTTTTCCCAAACTTCTCGCTGTAATCAATGACACATCAATCAAAAATTCAGTTTTTATTTTCCTTTTCATTCTCTATCTGTCATTTCCTTCTACCAGGAGTCGCCTACACATCGGAGTGTTTCCCTTGTAAGCCGGGGACGTTCAGCCGAGTCCCAGGCTCCACCAAATGTGAACCCTGTCTTCGGGACACCTACGCTGGCCACGGTGCCAGCTCCTGCACCCCCTGTAACACTACCACTCAGTATGCAGGTAGGAACACACTCTGAAACACAGAAAAAAAGATGTGCACGTTGAATTTGTGGAACAACCCAATGAAACTGCTGTGCAGTGTTCAGAGTAGCCTAATTGTTATCAGTGCTGCTCGCTGAAGCACATAACACACAGCCAAAGGATAGAAAGGGAGCTCGTCCTATTTTCACCCACATTAGTCAAACTTCAAAAGAAGAAACATGCTTGTTAGTTCAGTGCGGAGGGCTTGTGTGATCGCAAGGGAGTAGCAGATTTTGGCAAATGATGTAGCAAGTATACTCTTGTATTTTTCATAAAGCTCCTATAATACTTGCATTTTACACATTTTGTTTTCTAATATGCTGCTTCTGAGGATAAAAGCAATATGCTCCCTATTCCCTATTCTAGGGAGCATATTACTTTTTTCTCAACAGGGATTTACTACAATACATTTCCCCATGTAAGACAGTCACTGTACTAGACCCCGTTATTTCAAATAGTACATAAGTTATGATAACAGAAATCTGAATGACCTGACAGTTTTTGTCCTTTTGTGATATTGTAATTGTATTGTCTAATGAAATGAAAGTCTAATGAAAGACTGCTTTCCCCCCTCCTCTATCATTTGCTTTGATATCAGGTCTATATCTTGTATATATCTTCCCATTGGCATGTTAAAATTCATATCATATGATGCGGTTAATGCATTTACTAGAGTACTCGGAGCACATTACATAATTTAATTTATTATACCTCTTTTTGCATATTGTATGACTCTTTTGCTTTACTGCTGTTTTTAGCAGAGTCTCCTGCCAGAGCGCTCTTCTTTAAGAGCACATTATTCTTTCTATTCTTTTATTCCTCAACTGCATTTATTTCTTTAATGGGTAAAGCAGATAGCAAAATATGTGATCATATTTTGCTTTACTCATTAAAGTGCTAAAGTATTTGTGGGGTTCTGTGTAAATTTTAAAATATCTTCTGCACTTTTTTAAATGATTGATGACATATTTTCTTTTGCTAATGTAGTTTTATTTTTGCTTTATCACCAATTTCCCAAGCCCAGGGATCTGCGATGTGTAAGGACAGACCTCCATGTTCCAGGAAGGACTATTTCCAGATCCACACAAAATGTGACCACGAAGGCAAGGTGAGAGAAATTAGGCCACCGCTAGATTAAATACTCAGAGACGTCCAATTCTGTGATCACAGTTTCTGTTCTAGTCCATCACCCTCCATCTCTGTGTAATTTCAGACGCAGGTCATATATAAGTGGATTGAACCTAAAATCTGTCTGGAGGGTGTGACTGGAGCTGAGTCATTGCCTCCAAGTGGAGAAAGGGAGCCCTGCCCCCCCTGTAACCCCGGTTTCTATAACAATGACACGGCCACCTGCTCCCCATGCCCACCTGGGACATATTCTGATGGGAAGAAACGTACTGACAACTCTGTTGATATATATTTTATTCCTCCTTGTTTATTTTCCTTCAGTTACTTTTGTTTTTCCTAATTGTGTTTTTCTTTGTGTTCATCCCACAGCATGTACGCAGTGCCCAGCAGGCACTGAGCCCTCCTTGGGTTATGAGTTTAAATGGTGGAATATTCTTCCTCCAAACATGAAGACCAGTTGTTTCAATGTGGGCAACAACAAATGTGACAATATGAATGGTGGGTATTTCTGGCAACATAAGTACGTCTAGTAGTGCTCTCTCTCTTTATCTTGGCCTTTCTCTCCCTGTATGCCTCTCTTAAAGGAACATGTGACCATTGTGGGATATACAGTATGCTTTAGGGCTGCAACTAACGATTATTTTCATAGTCGATTAATCTGTTGATTATTTTCTTGATTAATCGATTAGTTGTTTGGTCTATAAAATGTCAGGAAATGGTGAAAAATGTGGATCATTGTTTCCCAAACGCCCAAAATGACCTCAAATGTCTTGTTTTGTCCACAACTCAAAGATATTCAGTTTACTGTCACAGAGGAGAGAAGAAACTAGAACATATTCACATTTAACAAGCTAGAATCAAAGAATTTTTACTTTTGTCTTAAAAAAAAATTACTCAAACCGACTAATCGATTATCAAAATAGTTGGCGATTAATTTAAAAGTTGACAACTAACCGATTAATCGATGAATCGTTGCAGCTCTAGTATGCTTATAAGCTTTGTTGCAAAAAGTAAGAGTTGAAGATTGATCCCACTCTCATGTCTGTAGGGTAAATATGACACTAAAGCCAAGAGATGCTTAGCTTAGCTTAGCTTAGTTTAGCACAACATAACACGTAAATAAAAGGAAAAAGTGACCCTGGCTCTGTCCAAAGGTAAGAAAATCCACCTACCAACACCTGTGACACTCACTGATTATATCTTGGAGTATTTCTTGGCAGGAAGCCAATAACCTTTTTGGAGTTTCCACTGGTTGCCTGGCAACCACACAGTGACAACAACACTCCAGGACGTTAATCCCCACATAGCCCCCTGTAAAACTACAACAAATTGGTTTTACACTTGTAGCTGTTTTCCAGTCTTTGTGCTAAGTGAAGCTAACCGGCTGCTGGCTTTAGCTTTATTTTTACCATACAGACATGAGAGTGGTATTGATTCTCTCATCTGATTGTCTGCAAGAAAGGAAATAATCATATTTCATACTATTGTTGAACTATTCCTTTAATGTGATTGACGAGTCAATGTAGAGTGTGTGTGTGTGTGTGTGTGTGTGTGTGTGTGTGTGTGTGTGTGTGTGTGTGTGTGTGTGTGTGTGTGTGTGTGTGTGTGTGTGTGTGTGTGTGTGTGTGTGTGTGTGTGTGTGTCTATCTATCTATCTATCTATATCTATCTATATCTATCTTTAATATATCTTTAATATATCTCTTTAAATAGTTGGCCAATGTGATTTGTTTTGTCCTTTAGGCTGGGAGGTGGCCGGTGATCATATCCAGAGTGGAGCAGGAAGCTCAGATAATGATTACCTCATCCTCAACATCCATATTCCTGGCTTCAAGTTAGTACTGTGATGTTATGTTTTTCAGTATCCATCACTCTCGTCACTCAGCCGTCTGTTTCTTTTTGTTGTCACAAATTCTAGCCTTCTCTGTTTGAATCTGCCACCAGGCTCCCTACGTCAATGTCAAGCCATTCTGCGACGGAGTTTGGTCGCATTACATTTGAGTTTGAAACTGTGTGTGTAGCTGACTGTGAGCTCTACTTCATGATGGTGAGAATAGCTCCTGACACGTTTGCTGCTATATACACATTGTTATCTAGGTGATGTGAATGAAATGAACGTGTTTTTTTTGGGGTTTTTTCAGGATGTAAACAGGAAGAGTACTACGGTGGTGGAATCATGGGAGAAAACAAAAACAAGACAGACCTACACACATGTTATGACAAAGAATGCCTCGGTTTCCTACACATGGGCTTTCCAGAGGACTAACCAACCTTCAGATGTAAGTATTAGCTGCCCAGTTTCATTTATATTCACATTAGGGCTAGCAATATAATGTTTATTTTTTTTAGTAACTATCTTTATTATTCTTTTGTGGCATTTTTTTGTATTCTCAGTTTTCTTGTTTTATAAAAAAACTCAATAAAGCAATTATTCAATAATGTCCCCCCTGAAATGATTTCTTAAAGACGATTACCCAGCAAGTTCACATATATAATGGCATTCTCTGTATATAATGTGCTCAGCTGTGGAGGCCAGGCCACTGACCCAGGATTTGGCTTCTTGGTCCTTCAAAAAATCAGGCGAACTGGCCTGCCGTCTGGTGGTTCAACCTTCATATTCATTGTCTTATGTCCAGAAACAAGAACACTTCCTGACAGTTTTTCAGAGCTTATTCAGCAAGTTCAAACAACTGCTGGGACAGCCTTTAGTCTTGCAAATCCACTCCACACTTGGTACACCCAACACTCCCTTCTGTTTGGTATTAAAGATACTATCTGTCGTGGTGTTAGTGTTTAAACGAAACCACAAATCAAACAGACTATTTCATCACTGTCCTCACTTACTGTAGGTGGAGCTTAAATGGTTAACTTGCCCTTTTAAAGTATTTGCAGGAGTGTGGGCATTTCAAGTGAGGGCAGAACTACATCTTGTATAAAGGTTCAATACCTTGTGTTGCGATCCACTCATGTGTAGGGGTTGGTGTTGAAAAAGTCCGGCAAAAGGTAAAGATAATTACCTCTTCTGAAGAGTCCATCATGTTTTTTAATTCTCCGTGTCCTCCTTGCTGGCTACGTAGCAACTGTGTGGAGGAGGGGTGGGGGTGAAGCGCGATCACGGAAGCCTTGTGTCATGTGGATGCACCAACATAATTGTTGTCATTACTTTGAATTCCTCATGGGGGAGACAGAAACTACGCACTATAACTTTAAAGGTGCCCTGCCACACATATTTCATTACTTTGTGATAATGTCTGAAGTTCTATCATGGACTCTGTAACATTTTTTGTGGAAAAAATGCCTTGGTTACCTTGTTTCAAGTCATTCTAGTGTGCTATAGAAATCCTGCAGGAAGACTCAGCTCAATTTCTGCCAGTTCTCATTAATATTCAACAAGCTAAGCTATTTGAATCTGATTGGCTAACAGCTAGCCAATGAGAGCCTGGCTGTCAGAATCCTTTACCCAGCCCAACTGGGCGAGCTAATGAATAGTAATGAGCTCAGGCAATATGATGTCAGACTGACCAGGTTTTGTAATTGGCCTGATTTCTCTGCTTATTTCTTTTCAGTGGCTAGAGCTGACATAGGAGGTAGCAGTTCATTTTCACATTCACAACATAACACAAACGCATATGGACCTAACATATTTAAAAAAATGCAAGTAAAAACGGTTTTGTATGGCAGGGCACCTTTTAAGGGGCGGTACTCGAAATACTGAAAAGAACAGCGGGCTGGGATTCCCTCCACACGGCTCTCACAGACCGTTCCCAAATATGTGAAAATATAATATGCTTTTTTTCACAGCCACATGCGCATGCGGCCAGACCGACTATCAAAAAAATCATGAGCTTAGAATTATAAGGTACTATCTCCGTTTAGAGTAGTTCTGAGATATTGAGCATCAAAGTTTTTACATCCCAGCTGGCAAAACTGTTATGTAGTGTAATCTACTATTAATAACTAACTAACTATAAAAATATTTTTTTAACAAAAATAACACCACACAGGCATTAATAAACACCTATTGGATCAGATTATGTCAAAAACTCAATTTCGACCAAAAGTGGAGATAGAACCTTATAATTCTAAGCTCACGAAATAACAGAGAAACTTGGATTACAACACACACAGGAAGTGTGACTTCATTCTCTGCGCAGGACACCATTACTCAACTATATCTTTACATAGAAAATATTAGTTTGCTGCTATATTAAAGTTCTGAATATCGAGTACAGCACCTTTTAAACTCCATAGCACCTATTCGCAGCATCAATCTGTACCTGTTTGTCTCTCTCAGGTACGCCGGTATGTCAACGACGTGGCGCGAATCTACTTCATCTCAGTGAGTAACGCTGTCGATGGGGTGTCCTCTGGGTGCCGGGCTTGTGCTCTCAGCACCCAACCCTCCAGCTCTGCGTGTGTACCTTGTCCACCTGGACACTACATAGACACGCGCACCAGCCAGTGCACAGAGTGTCCACCTAACACATACCTCGTCCCTCACACCACACCGGGTCCCGACGCCTGCAAACCCTGCGGACCGGCCAGCAAGTGCGACAAGGTTTGTTGGTGATGTGGAAAGAAAGCCTATTCTGATCAGTTGTTTTTGTGAAACTTTTAATTATTCATGACCTGCAACCATATCAGTCAGGAGAGGCTTCGTTGACAGGTAAAAAATAAGTTTATTCATCACATAATGCACAAGATTGAAATGTACAGAATCTTTGCCGATTAGACTCCATCGCTATGTAAATAATTTTACACAGCGAAGAACTAGATGGATGTAGGGGAGCGGGGCTTCTCGGGGAGGACCCAGGGTGCTGTGAATGATGACAATGAGGAGGGTTGCTCGATTTGCCTGTAATGACAACTGACAGCAGCAGAGAGAAGAACAGATTTTTTTAAAACAGGGGTACAATGATGTGATTGGCTCATGGAATTCATGGCAAATTCTGATTGGTTTAACCGAAGAGTTAATGCCCTAAATCAGCTGATCAGTTTAGAAAAGAGAGAGAGGAGAAAGCTTTAGACGTGTTCCTGAAATAATTTACGCTGAGCTTCATATACCTGTATTTATATTATTTAATTTTTTTACAGGACCACAGTTTTTGTTACAGTGACTGTCACTTCACCTACGCAGAGGGTAATGCCACTCTGACTTATGACTTCAGCCTCCTTGGGTCTGTAGGATCACTGATGAACGGTCCGAGCTTTACCTCCAAAGGAACAAAGTACTTCCACCACTTCAATATCAGCCTGTGTGGAGGAAAGGTGTGAAGAGATGGAAACACACACACATGCAGCAGAGAAAATACAATCAAAAGTTTGTGTGTACGAATGCAATGTCCTTGCTATTTGGTCTTTTTTTTTTCTTCTTCATTTAAGAGTCAGTTGGCGGAATGCACAGACAATGTAACAGACCTATCCATCACGGACTCCCAGAGAGAGAACGGCGAGGGAGCCAACGCTGTCAAGACCTTCATCTGTCAGTCAACAATAATCCCAGCTACTGGACGAGGCTTCCACACAGCGCTCGCCTCGCAGTCCATTAACCTGGCTGACACATTACTTGGTTAGTGAGCGTAAGATGCAGACAGTGGTGGTGCGGAGAGCTGCATTCGGTGGGTTTTATACTGCCAGCGTTGCTTTTAAAGATACATGTATAATGACAAGAAAAGGTTTGGTCTTTCAATATCAAATTTATGTTCAGAGAGAAAACCAAAGACATTAGTTGTACATTTTTGTAATGATAAAACCAGAATATGGCACTGAGAATTATGTATAATTTGTCAAAAGGGCAAAGATCCTTATGTGCTCAAGTGAGATCTGGTGTTTTGCCTTTGACTATTGAAACAGGACGATATGTTAATGTAGAAGAGGAAAAACGGATCTGTCCTTTGTGTTGTTTGAATGATATAGAAAATGAGTTCCATTTTGTTTTCTATTGTCCTTTTTATTGTGCACAGCGTGAGTTTTTGTTTTGTAGGATAAAAGCAGAGATTGATTTGGTAAATATGGATTATGCTCAAAGACTGAGATGGCTATTCACATATGAAACATATAAATTAGCCAATTATCTAGATAAAGCTTGGGAGAAGAGGACAAAAGCTCTTTATCGAGATGAATTGTAGATGAGAATTTGTTGATTGTGTGTGGTATGTGTGTATGTGTATATATGTGTATATGTATATATTTGTATTCATGTATTTCTCCAAATGATTTGTACATGAGACAGGAAAGATGTTTGTTAAATAAGTAAATTTGTGGTGTCTTGTAATCTCATGTGGGATGGGCCAAAATGTTTGGCATGACAGAAAAAAAACTAACTAACTAACTAACTGTACATACACACATCAAATCAATCTTTCTCTGTATATTATCAACAGGAGTAACAGTAGAGAGTACACTTGATGGAATAAGGGCGAGATCAGAGCTGTACCCCCAGACCTCCAAGAAAGTCCCTGATGTCAACTTCTACTACAGGTACCTCTATTATTTCAGATATTTTTTTGTTGTTGTCAAAAAATCGAGTACTCTAAAGTTCTGTCTTGGTTTCTGTTTTTTTTTTCCGTTGCTAAGGTCCTTGGAGGCGACCTCATCTTGTGAGTCAGGTCGGAGCGCAGTGGTGACACTTCGCTGTAACCCAGAGAAAAACGCTAAAGGAGAGCTCTCAGTTCCCAGGTACTACATCTCTGTCACTGTTTCTCCCATTCCCTGTCTAATATCCCATGTAACCCTTAACTATGCTGTGGTGTGGTGTAGAAGTGACAGCTCATTTTTGGCTATTGCAGCCAGTGCCCTGCGGGAACATGCGACGGCTGCACCTTTCATTTCTTATGGGAGAGCTCAGGAGCTTGTCCTACATGCACAGAGAGGGACTACCATCAGATAGAGGGAGCCTGCAAGGGAGCACAGCAGGTGTGTGTGGACAGTTATTTCATGAGTACTGGGAATAAGAATTTCGAGCCTGTTTTATACCCCTCCAGCCAATATGAATGCAAACACCCTTAAAGCTGAAAGTCTAACGAAAGACTTGAAAGTCTATTTCAAGTCTCCAAATACTTACAGACTGCACTGTATGTGAGGGATATTTGTATAAACAATATTCAGTGTATGTTCTGGCTTATTAAATGCTATATGTGTGTATGTCCTTCCTCAGGACCTGCTGTATGTGTGGACTGAACCGAAGCTGTGCATAGGAGGTGTGACCTTGCCTGAAAAGGAAACGTTGCCATGTGAGGGCATGGAGTTCTGGGTACGGCTCGGTGCAGGGCTGGGCGCTTTCACCGCAGTGCTGCTTGTCATCCTCATCTGCTACTTTTGGAAGAAGAGCAAAAGGTATGAATCACTTTTTTTCTTCCTGCATGCGTTTTCCCCCCCTTCCTTCTTTCTTACCTGTCTTCTCCTTTGACTTCTCTACTTCCTTCCTGTATTCCTTCTTTACTTTATTCTTCCCCATCCTTCTTACCTCTTTCCCTATACCCTCTCTTCCTCCTCTTTCTGACTCTTCCTTCCCACTTTTCTCCCTCCCTACTCCCCATCACTTCCCCTTTTCTATCTTCATGCCTACCTTACTAATTTCTTTTCGTTTTTCTTTCTCTCTCTCTTTCTTTTGCCACCAACTTTCTTTCTTTCCTACTTTCTCTCTCTCCTCCAAACTCCAGTTTGATCCCATCCATCCTGCTTTTGCTTTTCTTGTCACATTACAGTTTTTGTCAACATGCACAAGAACGACATTATGTTTCTTTTCCTGCAGTATTGATTTTGCCGCTTTTCTCTTTGCTAGGTTGGAGTACAAGTACTCCAGGTTGGTGATGTCTGCCAATAAGGAGTGTGAGATGCCAGGAGCTGACAGCTGTGCTGTGATGGAGGGAGAGAACGAGGGAGACATGGAGGATGAAATTGTGTACACAAAACCCTCTCTACTTGGCAAACTCAAAGCCATAGCATCCAAGGTGCGAGTCACAGCATCACTGTACTTTTACAGTAAGAAAATCTCACTATGCTTACTTTTTAAGCTATTAAAAAATTAATTTGTTTGTTTTTGATTTTTAGGGGAACGGAGAGCACTATGAACATGTGCAGCTAAACTCATCTCATTCGAAAGCGTTGGTATGGAGCTAGAGAGGTGGTAAAGTGAGGGGAGAGATCGCACCCTCAAGAAATTTTCCACTGAATGACCCCTTTAACCAACCACCCCCTTTATGAGCTCTGGTACCTGGAATACCAACTGTGTGTACACACACACACACACACACACTTCATGCACCTAGAGCCAGGTTCAGAGAAGTCACACGAACATGGTGGCCTTAAAGCTCGGTACGACAGAGCCGTCCAACTCAAAGCATAGTACTGTGAAGCTGGTGCGTGAGATAGACACTTCCTGGTAATATTCTGATTCAAACTGATGTCAGAAAGTCTATTAGAAGAGCTCAGGGTAAGACAAGGACCTATTTGATTGATGTTCTGGTTTATATTAATTTCAGTCTGTGTAGTGTCTGTTTCTTTAGACAGCCATGGTGTCATTTGCCATTAGGATCAGCATGGTGAGTGTGTATTCATTTCCCATTGACGTTTACACAGACTGCTCTATATTGTGTCCATATAAAGCCTCTATCTTCTCATCTGTTTGTTCTTTTGCTTAGTTGAAATTATTGTAATGAGGAGAAGCGTTCTGCTGACCAATTAAAAATGAAGATGTCATACTATGCGGATGAGGTTGGGGTGTTGACTGTCCATGTATGTTAAATAAATTATGATGTATTTATGTATAAGTGGACCCAGTTTGATTGATTGTTAACCAGTTCTTTTGAGAAATCCTCTAGAGGGCTTGGAGACAGATCTAAGTGACATTGTGGTTGAGAAATAGATTTCAGCTATTCAATTTAATTGCTGAATAATGTTGAATGTTAAAACCTGAACTGAAAATTTGGGCTTTTGTTTGGAACTAAAAGTCCAGTATCAGTCGTGAAAATGTTAGCGAATAAATGCATTGTTGACCCTTTTTTGGGCAACAATTGAGCTGTGAAGTCAAATAGCCAATATTGTACTTTATACTACATTTTATAATTAAATTGACAGGTTTTTCTTTCAAATAATTTCTCATAATTACAAGATTTCGACTTGTAATGAGAAGTGCTCACTTACAGAGTTTCCCTAACATAAGATCATCTTAACAACAATGAACATTTTTAATGGAGTTCTCTGCAAACCCCCCCCCCCCCCCCCCCAACAAATCACAATGGTTTCTGATCCGCATAGCAAATAGACAAAATAAATGTTAAGATGATTTATATTACAGGATTTTGAGCTCACGATTACCTGATAAAATGTCATATTCACAACTGTGGGAGTAATGGTATACGTTGGAGGTTTTTACTTCCTTTGTAGACATTCATCTATCCAAATGTATCTTGTGTGGTCCAGAATAATTCAATGCTTCAAAAGCCTCTGTCACTTTGCTTACTAAACCATTTTATCAAAGTACAGTGCTTTGGCCTGCCTTTATATAAAAGCTGTGATATGTTGGTGGCCTAAAATGAGAAAGCCCCTGATATATCCTAAAAGCTGAGGGCACTGCAGTCTAATATTTTAACACAATGTATTACTTGCAAAATGGTCATAACACAAGTCACACAAGTTTTAGGGGTTTCTTGTACATTATCTTTTTTGTTATGAATACATTGACTGAGCTACCAAATGTCATAGTTTGAGTAATTGATATACAGTAGGTGCATGTTATATCACTTTACACAGCTTAAGTGAAAAAGTGTAGAATGGGTTTTCAGTGCATGTTACATGTCTTGTCTAAACAGTAAAATGAGAAGAAAAAGTAATCTCATATATCATAAGTAATCATATATATTGTCTTGTTTGTTTGTTTTTCTAATATTAAAACTACATATATGTATATAAAAAGTTTATGTTCTAAGAATATTTAAACCCCTGTGGGTCCAAGACCTTATGTTGCCCAGCTCTTTACTGGCCTTCATTGGGCTCTCCTGTAGAGGGCAGTGGAAAACAGACAAAAACATTTTTGACTAGTTCTTTGCTTCCCTACAAGCATACATTAGAAATCCAAGTGTTAACTGAAATGCTACTAGGCAACAGTGGTGAAAAGTACAATTTAAAAGTACATTTACTCAGGTACAGTACAACATTGAATATGCATTTTCTTTTTCCCACTACATTTATCTGACAGCCATAGTTACTGGTTAATTTTTTAAGATTACGATTGCATTTAAAAATATGAAAAAGAATCACATTGTTAACAATTAGCAGTTCTACAAAAGCGTGATTTTCTCCGTAAACTTATCAGGTAGTTTCATTTAAATAACTTTGGGAGTTCCAAAAAGGTGAAAGTATACAATATTTCTGTAAAAAGTACAAATGTTTACAGTTTTCTTTCGACACCATTAGTTATCTAACAACCGTTCAGATTTATTTTGTTCCACAAATTCCACAACAGTAAACTGCTACTTGCATATTGCTCATCAGTATTATGTCATATATAACAAAATATATCTGTCACAGGAGTCACATATTCCAACAATGTTAGCCCATTAACCATGCTTCATAACAGTTTAATGGGAATGGAAATTCCTGTCTCCATGTATGAATGTTATTTGTGTAATGGCCTGAGCCTACCACCAGAGGGCGATCATTGCCAGGCTACAAGAAAAGAGTCAACATGTAGTTCTGCAAAAGTAGGAACTATAGGCAGTATGATGGAGCCAGGAATTAGATACAGGGGCAGGAATGACCTGAGAACATGGAGTACTGCAATATTTTCATGAACCGAATCAACATGCGACTGCGTAGGACAGAAAACTACAAACGTTGCCCTAACTCTTTCTTTCTTTCTTTAGACCATTACTTTATCTCTCTATTTGTTTATTTTTGTCTTTCAGTCTTTTTTGAGGAGACTAAGCTTACACACTGGAGTGCATTGTCCTAAGGCAGTGAGCACTCCAGTAGATGGTTTAATTGGAGTGCCATCACTTAAGGAACAGATTAGGCAGCAGTGTTAAAGACGTCTTTCAACATTTGCCAACACAACTATGAATAGAGCGTGTGTGTGTGTTTGTGTGTGTTTGTGTGTGTGTGTGTGTGTGTGTGTGTGTGTGTGTGAAAGGTGTGGTGAGGAGCTGTTGCTGTAGAGACAAATCTATCTACACTAGCATTCAACGTATATATTTTAGCTGAGATTTATAGACAAACTGAACCACTTTTTCCCAGCAGGACAGACTGGACACAGAAGGACGAGCAGACGACACCAGCTGTTTGCTTGTTGTTATTTATTATGATGTCATCACAGCCTCTTTATTGCACATTTCATAAACACGGAACTATTGCTTTGATTGACCAGTTCCAGAGTTCAGCTTTGACTCAGCTTCATTTCGCCGCAGAGATCTTGTCTTGTTTCAAAGCCTAGAGGCCAAGGACACATTCTGTTGTATATCAGGGGGCCACAGCACAGAGACTTTTGTACAGCACATGGCAGTTGGCAGAGGCTGAATAGAGGAACAATGTCCGTAGTGGATGGCTAGCTGTTTGAAAGGGATATTCATGAGTAAAGCCAATTAAATAAGCTTCCACATAGAGTTAGTGGGTACATGAGATGATTATCTGAAAGGTGATGTATTTCAAAGTAATACATTTTCTTTAGATGCGAGTCCCATTTTCATTTCCTCATCCACTCTCCAACTCCTTTATCTACCTTCCCCTTATCCCTTCTCCAACCTCCTCAAGGCTGCCTCGTTGGCATTTCTGCACTGGGCACCCAGCTCTGTGTGCTTTAGTTTAAGTGTGGGCTACCAATCTGTTGGTCTGGCTTTAGGTGGTCTTGGCTGAGACCGACTCAGCAGCAAGTTTCACACATAGTGGAGATGAGGCGGGCACAAGGTGGCGGGGGAAAGGTTGAAGGGGTGAGGTGTGTTGAGAGAGAGAGGGTCAGAGGAAGAGTGTGAGACTGTTGTCCGAGACTAGTCCCTTGGACCAAATGAGAGGAGAATCAGGGTTAAGTGCTCTATTTGTGTGGCCATTAAAAGCTGGGAGCAGAGTACTGGGCCTTGCTGAGCCAAATCTCATCAGTCACTGCCAATTTGAATCACAACCAGCAACCCGTTTTTCCTCTTTCTATTCCTCTTCTTTCGCCCTCTCCTCACCCCTCCTCCCACCCTCCTCTTCATGCAGACAAATAGACATTCCGGCAGCGGATGTGGCAGTGGTTGTCCATAGCAACCTGCCATGTGGGGTGTATCTTGTGGGAGCAGGACCACTGAGTGAATGGCTAAGCCTTCTGCTAACAAAGACTGTGAATCTCTGAGATGCTTTGAGCTTCCATAGAAGCGCTGTGACTTCTGGGCTGTGGGAGTGCTTTACATAATCCAGCAGCAGCAGCAGCTCCCCTCTGCTCTGCCACATCGCTCTCTCCTCCTGCTCTCTGCACCTAACACACACGCCCCAATGTAGGTCGGCTCGTCTTGGCGCATACTCCAAAATTCTTTAAATCTATCATTTAGTGTAATAATCTCAGGGTGCTGTTGGGTACGGCTGTGCAAAGGTGTAGACCGGTCAAGAGATGTATGTTCAACAGTTCTGCCTGTACCTACAAAATTAATTTTAACATGGAGAAACTCCTCTAAAATGTTTGTCCAGGGAAGCAAATAAGTGATTCTGATCACATATTTTGTTAGAAATAATCAAGTATAACAGTCACACTTTATTGTTAACAGCATATTATAGTATGCAACCATTTAAGATCAGTTTATTAATCATTTACTACCATTCTAAATGCAATACATTCGTGCATGAGAGGCCACTCATTAAAATTAAATATGATGTATAGTAATAAAATAGTCCACTAATTTAGGCTATTTAGATCGTTTTTCATAAATAACTTTATTCATGTTTTTTGTCATTTATTTCCCTCCACTACATAACTGTCACACAGCAGAGAGTCTGGGATATGTCCAGCAACAAACAGAGAATTTGATGGGATGTTTTGATAAATGTTATGTATGTTGTGCATATGAGTTCTACTCTAACATCATTTTGTTAGATGTGCCAGCAGCTGACATTGTGTGCTCTGCTTCCCCGCGTAAGCCTCTCTGGGACCACCGTAGCCAGCTGCTCCACTGTGCCTCTCAACGTCAACACATTTAACACAGACATGTAAACTGCACACTTCAATAAGTCAACGAGTCAATGACTTCATCTTAATGGTATATGAGCTTTTCTCTTCCCCTTCCTTCTTTTATTGGAGCCGCTAAACAGTGTTATGGGTGTCTATAGAAAAATCCATTTCAGGTTGTTTTTTTAAATCACAGACTAGAGAAAGAAGGGGGTATAGAGAAAGTCATTTCAACCTAAGGATTCCTCAGATTCACTGTTTCAACACGTCAGGTAAACAATCAATGGCAGAAGGCTTGCTAGGGAATAAAACTAACTGACATTGTGTTGCCCTGAAACATGTTCTCTATACTGGGGTCACTTTTACATTTACCAAACAAGGATTTGCAGCTGGTATTGTAAAACTGACCTCTTTTAAACCTCCACCTGGAACACTATCAAACATACATTAAGGCACATAGCCATATTCAAAACATCTCCACATACTGTATCTATGGGACATGAAAACATGACCTACCACTCCCCTGTAGTTGGAAAAATTCAACATGTGTTTAGCAAAGCAGACAGTTTCCCTCGATTAGTGTTTGAGTCATTTGAGCATAAATTCATAATTACCGGGTAAGACACCAGTTTGTGTTGACAGAACTACCGCAGCACTGTCTGTGTTGACAGTTTTGAAGCAAAAGAAATGCATTTGATGTACTATATCTTTTCAGCCCTGTCACTAGTTATTATTAGAAATCCATTACAGCAATTGTCTAAAGAAATAGGCTGCTTGAGAGTGGGAGTAAACATACTGTTGCCTTGGTGAACACATGTCTGGAACTATGGCCGTTAAGATAAAGGGATCCCATGATTAGAAATAGAAAAATGAAAATTTGTATCAAAAGCAAACATATTTTTTCCTGCAAAAAACAGCTACAATGGGTTCTTTATAAGGATCTAAGATGCAAAGAAAAACAATCAAGATGTGAATAGATGAACTCTCAAACTGAAAATTGTGTTCTGGCACAGTGTAACTGTAAGTCGATGAGTTGGGTGGATTTTTGTACATGTCCTTTACAGCCATCCTTTACCATCCAGTTTATGCTTTTGTCCACATTCATTCTAGGGTTACAAGACTGTCATCATTGTGCTGTTTGAACCATCAGTAGTATAATGTACAAATGTACAGATACACAATAGAAATGCATACATAATTGGTTATTACAATGAGACCTACAAAAAAGCAAGAGAATAAAAAGTCTGTGGGATATTGCAGGTGAGGCAAGCAGAGCCACAAATGTGCATCCACACTGAGGGACACACGCCCTCCTACCATGATTAAGCGCTTGTCTATTTACACCGCATCATAACAAAGCTATCAAAAACAAAGGCTCCAAAAATTCCTCCTAAAAACTTTTTTTGTTCTTTTGTTTCTCTACTTACAACAATGTTGATTCCATGTATGTACATCCCTAGAAAATAATTTAATTATAGTTACACACTTTCTACATTTTTGAAACAATACAGTTCTAGTCCACAAGGAAGGTTGTTTGTTTGTTTGTTTGTGCTTGTATTTGTGTGTATGTGTACATATGTATATGTGTGTGTTTTTTTTGTGTGTATACAGTGTGTGAATGAGGTGGGGAATGATGGTTGAGGGGGATAATGTTCATGGGTTGGCTAACAGTCGCTCTGGCAGATTTAATGAGTGGACTGGATGTGGTCACAGAGAGGAAGTAGTGGAGTCGACAATTTCTCTCCCGTTGCACACGGTTGGGACGTGGTGGGCGCTGACAGAGGCTATAAAACGAGATAGAACAAGAAAGATAATTAATTTAAAATCAAACATTCTTTGACATTAGATTTGTGCAAATAATCGTTCATAAGGTCTTCCTCAGTTGATGATTTTTGCTGCTAAATCAATGAAAAACATTCTCTTAAAACTAGCAATGAATCAATATATATTTCTCACAGTATGCCATTACATTTGACCTGAAATCACATTAAAAAAAAGTTACAAAAAATAGTCATGATCATGATGGAGGTCTAGCTGCTAGTGTAGAAAGAGCATTGCCCTTATAGGCAAATTAAAAGAAAAGTGTACATACATGATGCAAATGACATCAGAGGTGGTGTAAATGCTGGTATGCCATTTGTAAAAACTTGGAATTGCACCTAACCCTTTAATGATCTTTTTTGTGAAGCCAATTAAATACTGTAGTTTTATATTTATTTATGTGTGTTACACATGCTGCATATCAGCTGTTAAAAATATTTTAAAGATTCCAGCCACTTCTTAGGGGCCTGCTTCTTTCTTGGCCTCCCCTTGTACTCAACACTACATCTTTGTGAATGCTATGCCATTCTTTACAGTCCAACTAGCTTACGATTTAAACTGGTAACACTAAAGGTAACACCTTTGGAGTAACAGTAGTCCACATTTGGAGACATAGCATTAAACTAACCTGTACTATAGAAACAATAATACAAAAACTACAGAAAACAAACACATAGATAGTTTATAATTGAAGATTATGTATCCCCTATAGCAAAAGTTGAAAGAGCCATCCATTGTGCTGAATATTGAATGCTGAAAACACCTATTTGACAGAGGCATAATAATAAAAGAGCAAGAAAGTGCTGCTCTAAACCCCTGTCTCTTTAAAAATGAGGTAACCGCATGTAACCTACCATGAGATGCGTATGTGGTGGCAGCCCCACTGACACTGCAGCGATTGAGGTTAAGCCTGTGGCTGGTCACATTCTTCTGGGGCTGGAACATGATGATATGGACCTTGGGAGCAAACATACAGCCCAGGACCACAAAGCCACTAAGACTGACTGAGATACACATGGTAGTGGTCTGAACCTGCAGAGAAAAGAGGAGACAGTAATTAGTAACCAGACTTTGATGGATACATCTTATGCTAATGTAGTACAAAGCAAATGCCATTAGGAGCTAATTTGCGGATAACAATCTCTAATAAGGAACATTTTTCAAAGGTACTTTTTGAATGAGTATTACAGAGTGCTTAACAGAAAATGCAACAATAATAAATTGAATGGATACATTTAAAGCATTGAAATGCCTAAAGTAATTTACCAATCACTATACGTACACAGAGCCAATGAGGCCTGTAAACGGAGAGTATAACTGTTTATTGGCAGACTCTGTTACCTTGCAACAGTTCAGAGGATAACAATTACAGGATGGATCAATAAAAGACTTCATCAACAGAGACCACAGAGGCCAGACTTAACATTTTCTGAGTGGTAGCTTTAACTTCATTCTCTGTGATTTATTGTACAAGATGAAAACAATCTCAGGTAGGTCTGGAAGCGTGTATGTTGTATATCCCTTTTAGGCTGCCATATCATTGTCTAACTTTGTGTGGCAGAAAAGTGTTACAGGGTTAAAAAACAGCAACTCACAGTAGAATCACTTTACAGAGAAGCACATGAGTGATCAACCCTTCAACATCTCCTCTGTGTATGTGCGTGTGTGAGTGTGTGTGTGTGTGTGGGTATACTGTATGAGTGGGTGGTTGTGCATGTTGGTGATGTTGTGCTTCTACCTGACTAATCTTAAAGTCAGATTACAAGGCCAAGGAAATGCTGAGATTTCTAGAGAGAGAGAGCGAGAGAGAGAGAGAGAGAGAGAGAGAGAGAGAGAGAGATAGATGTTTTTTATAGGGATCAAATGAGCAGCCTTGGCATCAGCACTCCTCTCTTACGCCCTTTGATACAGTGCACACTGTGTGTGTTTTTGTAAGCGTGTGATTAAGATGTGTTTGTGTGTTTGTGTGTGTGTGTGTGTGTGTGTGTGTGTGTGTGTGTGCGCGCCTAAGGTTTTTTATGGATCAGGTGAACACTCACTCTCCTTTAATCTGGACATGTGTCAGCAGTTTGCCAGTCTGTTTGTCATGCCAATACTGCAGAGCTGGGACATTTGCCAGCAGGATTAGAAATTGTTTAAATTGCCACTACACCTGGGTTGTTACTGTTTTGTGACCGGTGTGCATGTATTTATCATGATGAGGGGCCAAGAAACTGCTCACACAGTTACATTATAGGGAGCCCCCCTCTTGTTTGAGGACAAAAAAGGTCCCCAGAAGATAAATCATAAAATTCTAAAGGAATATTTTGACATTTTCAAGCTGTCTTGCCGAGAGTTAGATCTCTGTATAATAAATATGAATCTACAACCAGCAGACTAACCACAAAAAAGTGGGAACATAACCTCCAGTTAAATGGCTAATTGTCATTTGTACACTTCAGGTTTTGTATGGATTAAACAAACAAGATACAACATATTAATTAGTGCTCTTAAGAGGTGCTGGTGGGTGATTCTGTTATCTTTGGACAGAGCTAGGCTCGCTGTCCCCCTCCCCCCACTTGTTTCCTGTCTTTATGCTAAGCTAAATAAGCTAGCTGCTGGTGGTAGCTTCATGTTTAGCATATAGACATGAGAGTGGTATCAACCTTCTCATCTAACTCTTGAAATGAAAGTGAATGATCACATTTGCCTAAATGTTGAACTTCCATTAAGTTCAGGATTACATTTAGTTGAGTTGAGGTTAGTCATATAGCAGTTATGGTCAGGATCAGGGTTACTTAACAGGAAATATTGTTCTGTTGATCTGTTTTATTTGTTATAGGTTTTAGAGTGTCTATTTTAGCTAAAACATTGCCAATGTTATTTATTGTGTACACTGCTGGACCTGGGTAATGGATTTCGTTTTAACATATTGAAATGACAATCTGAATTTGACTCTGAATGTATGTCAATGAAACATCCTCCTAAAAGACAGAGCCAATTATTGTGTGTGTGTGTGTGTTCAAGAAGATACCCTGTAGTCACTGGATGTAACATAGAAGATGGGAAGAAAGGCCAGCCAAATTATACAGGTGGTGTACATGGTGAATCCAATAAACTTGGCCTCGTTGAAGTTCTCGGGGCACTTTCTGGTCTTGAAGGCATACCTAGAGGGAGAGGATCATATTTCTGATTAGACAGACACCATCTAGAGAGGAACAACTAACACATACTTTACTGAAATGATTGTTGCTATGAAAACAAAACTTCTGAAATCAAAAGAAAAACTGATTTGTGATTTTTTTTTATTCATCCCAGCACAATGTGTAGTTTTAAATCAGCAAAATGTAATAAGTTTTTTTCTCGGTGTGCATAAACATAGACAGTATATAAAATGGACCAACAGATCCCGTTGCTCTGGACGGAGACCAGTGAAGGCTATTAGAAGCACTTTTCCGGTGAGCGCTGAGCGTTACTGCGCAGCCTCCAACTGAGAGAGACGACGTAAATGTGACGTGAGCAACCTGTCTGAAAGTTGTAAGTCTTCTGGTAGCTGTGCCAAGAGAAATCTCAATCATTCCGAATCTTGTAGAGATGGAGAGCGTAGGTATATGTAAGGAGATAACATGGGCACGGGCTAATTATTGCTAACTAAAATGCTAATTAACATTAGTAATTAAATTGAAACAGCTAATGTAAGTCGAAACTGCCTGCGAGCTTCTCCTGTACTATACGGTAATTCCTCTACTGTGCAACAGTTTATTGTTGTTTGTATATTTTTTGTAAAATTATTTAGCTAAAGGTTTATTGTTATTCTTATGCTGTATTATTTTCTATCTTTTTTCTATTTAAAGAGTGTTTTGTAACATGCTAAAATCTGCTGCTGGAAATCTAATTTCCTTGCGGGAGTCATCCCAAAAGGATCAATAAAGAGAAGTCTAAGTCTAAGTCCTAAGTCTAAGTAAGTCGCTTGGTTACGACACAATCGTTCGCCTATCTTTACAAAAATGTCTGCTACAGAGCCATAACGTGAGGTACAAGGTAATGGAGCCTTTTATACATTGTCGTGTTTCTTTAGAAATAAACAATGGACAAATAAAGTCTTTAAACGCTTCAGATATAAAGTTTTTGCTGTCAAAGTGACGTCAAAATGAATGGCAGTCAGTGGAATGCTAACGGCGGGTGAGTGCTTGTTAGCATCAAAATGGCGTCATAGGAGCTATGCGTTGTGAGGAGAGGCTTACCGCCTTGATAAAAACATGGTGTCAAACACAGTGAACGAAGTGCCCCGGGGTGGAGAACATACTGTAAATATACTATCATGTCAAATCAAACCAGTTATGTACACTTACACAGTACACAGGATGACCAGGAGCACGTCATATCCCAGTGACAGCAGCATGCTGGAGTCGCGCACGTTACACTTTAAGATGACAGTCTGCCGTCGCTCTGGCAACGTGAAGCGCCGTGTCCCGGGAACTTCCAGCAGCAGCCAAACTGACACCATCACTAACTGGACAGAGATTAAACTCAGACAGATGAACACCTGAAAAAGAAGAGAAGAGAGGAAGGTAAGGTCATCAAGATCCACTGTCTGTCTGTCTATGCATCCATCTGATTGATGCAGATGGATGGACATGATGCTGCAATCACTCACCTGAGAGGACGGGCTAATGAAGCGTGGCCTCACTGCACCCGCTCCGTCTTTCACGCCATTGAAAATCCTGGCGATTCTGTTGGTTTTGGTGAGGAGGGCGGAGTAGCAGACAGCGAACGACGTGCCCAGTCCGAGGCGCCGGAGGGCACAGATGGCAGGAGATGGTTTGGCCAAGAAGAGGAAAGTCATGGCATAGGACATGAAGACTCCCAAGAGGAGGATATAACATAGCTCTCTGCCTGAAGCTTTCACCAGGGGTGTGTGGTTGTGTCGGATAAACACCCAGAACACCAGACCTGTGCACATGAACCTGTGGACAAGAGGGAAGTTATGCAGCAAAACAGACAAGCAGTTTCATGAAGTCACAGTTTTGTTAAGTGCTTAAATGCTAATAAACAAGTCAGGCAGAGCTTTTAACATAACACAATATATCACAATAATGACCAAATCTTCCATTATCAGTATAGGCCCATATAATAATACAGTTTGTGCATGTTAAAGGATGGAAAAGCACAAGTAAATTGACTGTTTGCTGTTTCTCATCTAACTCTTGAAATTAAAGTGAATGAGCACATTTGCCTAAATGTTGAACTTCCATTAAGTTTAGGATTACATTTTGTTGGGTTGAGGTTTGTCGTATAGCAGTTATGGTCAGGATCAGGGTTACTTAACAGGAAATATTGTTCTGTTGATCTGTTTTACTTGTTATAGGTTTTAGGTTTTATTTATTATTTAAGACAGACGACCGTTGATTTTGCTGAAATAACAACGGTCACTGGCAGATTTCATCAGCTGTGGCTAGCTAGCTAATTAAGCCACTGTTAGTTCCATGAGTTGGTTGAAAAAGCAGAATTTTTAATGTTTTCAGTTGACTAGTTTTAAAACAAGAAACGCAAAAAGTCAGCATCCTCACCATTGATAATCCATGTAGAACACATGATAGCAAAGAAGCAGCATAGTTCTTGTAATCAAGTGAAGATCTACTGTCTATTGTTAAGTATGAAAAGGAAAAATGTGTGTGTAGAGGTTGCCGGAGTGTAAACATCCCCAAATCTACAGTGGCTGAGATGGTTCAACACAAATACAAAAGCTACAACACCAACACAAAAGCTAAAACACCAACACAAAAGTTACAACACAAACACAAAAGCCACAACACAAACGCAAAAGCTACAACACAAATACATAAGCGACAACGGAAGTGAGTGTGTTGCTGACAAACGGAGCTGGCGCATGAGCAGGAGGAAAGTTCTTGTATGTTTGAGAAGTGAAACATGGTTCCTTGCTAATTATGATTACTGTCGCTACGTGATTGTCACAAATAAGCAATGTTGTTCAATATCTTTTTTTATTTTCATATGTACAGTACACGGCTTATGTTCACGGTCATACACAGTTGATCTGAATGCAATAAACCCAGAATTATAACCATGACCTTGCTTCGTGCTTACTACTGGAAAATAAAATAAGTAAATAAATAGAATTCAGACTGTGGACTCTTGTGTTTACACTTTATTTAAAGCCATGTAAAAGGGATTATTCATATACTGTTTATTACCATTTGTACAGACTAGGGTTTTGTTGCATGTCTAACCCTACAATTAGGCACACACACACACACACCCACACCCACACACACACACACACACACACACACACACACACTTTCCTCCGCAGCCTAAATGGCAGAGTACATACATATGAAAATACAAAGATTTTGAGCAACATTGCTTATTTGTGACAATCACATAGCGACAGTAATCATAATTAGCAAGGAACCATGTTTCTTCTTACTTCTCAAACATACAAGAACTTTCCTCCTGCTCATCCGCCGGCTCTGTTTGTCAACATTACACTCACTTCCTACGAAGCAGGATTTGGCGTTAACGAGCTAATTTAAGGCTCAACCCAGGATTTTCTGTACTACGAAGGTGGATCAGTTGTTATCGGGTTCAATCGCCGTGGTAACTCATGCTGAACGCCTAACCTGGTCGGGAGCAGGTTAAGTTGGAGATCAGAGATCAACTGGTGTAAAAGCACCGCCTACTGACCAATCAATACTCGATTGATAACGGCGTCACTGTTCTTTGAAGACCAGGCGGAGCTCGGTGCACTGAGCGAGAGAGAGGGAGAGAGAGAGAGAGAGAGAGGGGTGCGCATATAAAAGTTAAAACATTTAGAGACCGACAACCCGGTTAACATTCCCTGATGGGTATTTTTATGAAATATATGTATTTTAATGGGAGGGAATTACATATCGGCTTCTTGAGCCGTGTGTCGCCAATGCGCATATCGGTTTGAATTATGTTTTTATATTTTTTATTTGCTCTCATGATCGCTTCCCACTGCTAGGGTTGCAACTGAAATAATAGGCTAAAGCAACGACAGTTTATGGAAAGCACAAGTGTAAATATGGTCAGATCTTCGTCCTGACTGATGGGGAAGTGATATTGATAAGAGTAATTTACGCATCTACAGCGTCGTCAATTTTTTTTTTGCCAGCTTTCCTTCCTGTTTTAGGAAGCAGCGACTGTATTGCGTTTTCCCTGTAAAACCGAGTCTGTGTTCTTCATATTTATGTAGAATTATAGTTTGCTCTTCTTGTTTAAAATATGTGGCTCTGGTAGATGTTTGCGATTGGTCGTGGTGCGCAAACACTGCCTCTTTTATGTGAACGCGCGCGTCTCTAGATTGGACAAACCTGGGTTGATTGAACTTGTTGATAACCACCTTCGTGACACCGGTTATCCGGGACCGCGGTTGCTTCGTAGTACAGGCCTCTGTTGTCACTCACTTCCGTTGTCGCTTATGTATTTGTGTTGTGGCTTTTATATTTGTGTTGTAGCTTTTGCGTTTGTGTTGTGGCTTTTGTATTTGTGTTGTAGTTTTTGTATTTGTCTTATGGCTTTTGTATTTGTGTTGAACTGTTTCGGCCACCATATAAATCCAATAAAAAGCAGAGCAGAACTGTTAACATTATCCTAAACTCTGATGGCATCCAGGACAGACACATAGTGGGGGAATACTTTACAGTGGATGTGCTGGTCATCAAAGGATTTTTATTAAAGTAACATGTAAAGCCACAAACAAATGGAGTAAGCTAACAATATGCTCATTGGCCTTGAAAGTAATACTCTGTTACTGTAAGTAGTGAACTATTACTGGCAATGCTCACAGTTGCAGCTTAGTTTAAGCAGATGAGCACACTGTTCAATCCATTCCTTATACTTTTGCTTTTTGTTTTTGAAAAGGTTAGAAAAACCCTTTTTTACCTCTTTAAAAGCTGAGTATTGCTCCTATTGACAGGCTCGCTGTTATGGTTGCTAAGGTATGATCAGAAAAAAATCACTGCTCGGGGGAGGGGTTTAGTGAACAGTCAATTCCCTTCCCCCATTCCCCCATCCATACAAACACACACACACACACACACACACACACACACACACACACACACACACACACACACACACACACACACACACACACACACACACACACACACACACACCTCAGGACCAGTCTGACATCATGTTGATGGCCTTTTATCACTCACCCTACACAGGCGATGGTAATTGGACCAATGGCCCAGGCATCTTCCCACATTATATAGTCCTCAGGAAGGTCGTAACAGGCCGTCAGGTCATCAGTAGGCCACTGGCCAGGAGCACAGGGCGAGCAGGTGAACTCATCAGCCAGGTATTCATGAGGCTCGCAGGCTGTACAGATCCAGCAGCAGTACTCACCTGGGAAACAGGAATATGAACAGCAGAATGTGACAGCCTGAGATTTTTCAAAAGGCACTGCTGCTTGGTATGGTATGTCACTGTGATAAAAAGAACATTTGAATTTCAGTTTCCTACCTGCCTGCATTTTCTTCATCTCATTGCGTTCACAGGGGTCGCTGCACTGCGAGGTGGGCACCACTTCTCTGGGCCAGTGAATCAGATCGTTGCTCAGAGTTAGACTCTCTGCCCAGTCACCTACTGGCACGTAACCGTAACGATCGCCAGAGCGCTGGTAGCTGAAGATGTTGTATCGGCCCACGCCATCCCCCTGGGAATCAAACTTCACTACTGTCTCACTGCCTGGAGGAGAGAAAGGGGCTGCAGGGGGTGAGAGGAGACAAAGAGTAGAAAAGAGAGAGATAAGATGAGTGGAAAGAGGAGATTAAAGCTAAACAATCACAAACAATCATCCCATTGATGTCTCTTTGATGCCTCTTTAGACGCAACAGTGAGGACAGAGACAATAAGCCATGGTCAGTTAAGCCTTCGGAGTCCAGAACAGACAGTGAAGGGCATTACAACAGTGTTTTCATTACTGAAGACCAGCCAGTTGCCAAAGTATTTGCTAAGAGGCTATAAATGCCTGGTATGCTCGGTGATGTCTGTGTGCATCAATGGCCTCCCATCCTTCCCTGAGGTCACATCAGGACAAAAACACTGCTCTAAATTCTGATCTGACAAAGTTTATTACCAAATGCATCATTAACAAACTGCTCATAAAGTCATATAGACATGAAGGCAGAGGACTGAATCTCTGGGCAGTGCTATAGCTACCCACACATTGATAGAATTAGCCTCTGGGTCTCTTATGTGAGGGAGGTACACTGCTGAAACTGCCAAATTGGTTTGTATACAAGTTGTTGTGAAAGGATTACCATCTACCCTGAGGATGTGGGAACAGAAGAGATTGTAAAATTGGCAGGATGCTGAAACCACCAAAAAAAAAGAGGAGAGACTGGGGAAAAAAAGTAACTTCTTGATGTGTTGCATGCAGCGTTGGACCTGACAG
Source organism: Perca fluviatilis (assembly GCF_010015445.1). Lineage (NCBI taxonomy): Eukaryota > Metazoa > Chordata > Actinopteri > Perciformes > Percidae > Perca > Perca fluviatilis. Next base: position 14,887,560 of record NC_053119.1, on the reverse strand, counting down.
TGCTGACACTTGGACGTTCTGACACAGACAAAGTGTATGTCACTCCTACTGTGCCACTTCTGTCCTTATAGTGGAGCAATCAACTCTGTGCTGCTGACACACTGTACAGAGCTGAGTGTTATACGCTGCTGCCTCCCCTGTCAAATGATGATGTGGCTGGGGATAGTGCAGCGTACACAGGGTTTAAAAAGCATCACTCTTCAACGTTTAACAAGGCTCTCGGTCTTCAGTGCACAGCAACATTGATGATACTGTGCTGTCTTCTCCATAGCTCTGTGTCAATGGGTAACTGAAGAAATCACGGGCCAAATGTACAGCTTGGGATTAGTGGAAGGAATCAAAATACAGATTGGATATGTTTGTGTGAGGATGTGCGCGCACACACGCGCCTGTGGAAGCTCCATTAGGTTTTAGTTTACAGTGCAATGGTTAAGGTATTGCTCTGAGCGCTGTGGGAGGCTGTGCTGACAGAACCAAAGCTCTGACCCTGCTGTTAGTGGTGTGTGTGTGTGTGTGTGTGTGTGTGTGTATTCTACACTGACAAGGGCTAAAGCTGTGCTATTGTTGTGAAGACTCCGTGTGTTCAGAGAAGAATAGCGTGTCAGATGGCAGCAGAGGGGGTTAGGGTTTATGAAATCCATAAATCACAGAGACAGCACAACCCTCTATCTTTCTCCCCTCTCTGTCACAGGTAATTCTAAGTGTCAAGTCTTCTTTATATTTTGGGCCTAAATGTTTAGGTGACAGCTAAATTAAAATGATTTCAATAAGATGGTGATAATATCTTCAGACGAAGAAGAGATATGAATCCATTATATTGCTAGTTGGCAGATAATAAAGTCGGCTAATAACACTGAGCAATAAGACAAGCCGAGCCTCCTCCTCTTAGACACCCATACACACTCACAGAAACACTTTGCCACGAGCTATTTATCATAACTGCACCTTATTAGGACCTTAGATGTGTGCTGAAGCCTAATTAGCTGTATGTGGTAATTACGTGTAATGCAGACTAAAGAGATAACAGCATTAGCCTACAGACCCATTTGAGGGCGTTGTATTGTCCTTGACTTCACTCTAACAGATCATATTTGGGAGCAATAGACTCAGAGGACTGGTGATTCCTCCCTATAACCCACACCAGCGACCTTGCTGACGTGATAGAGCAGCTTATCAGGGAAAGTGTATGAGGGTGCAAGTTAGAGCTGGTGAAGGCCACCAAGACTCCTCGGGGGACTGCAGAGAGCTGAGACAGGCAGCCAGGTCCTTGACTGATGGACACCACTCTCTCCCCTCAGCACTGTCCTGAGTTAAATTTAAAAACCCTAGCAATCCAGCGGCCGAAAGATTTTTGGTTCTGACTAAACAAGACTAGGGGCCCTATTTTAACGTTCTAAGTGCATGGCGTGAAGTGCTTTTTCTAGTTTAATGGCGTAAAAAAGGGTCTGTGCGCCAGGCGCATAGTTCAAAAGGGTTGTACTTAGTGTCTTAATTAATCATTGCTGTGTTTTGGGCGTAACATGCAATAAACCAATCAGAGTGTCATCTCCCATTCCCTTTAAAAGCCTTTGTACCGTTTGTACCTTGGTGCATTGCTATTATGGCAGATTTGCTAAGCTAGAAGGAGAGATTTTCAGGAGAAGAACCTGATCTGCTTGTGCGTGAAGTGAAAGCGAGCGAGCAGATCATATCATAATACTATTTCAAATTGTAATATATATATTTTTTTATCTTTTGCATGTTTGTGGACTTCTGCGCGTCCCTGTGTGTGTAACAAGCATAATGTGCACGCGCTGTGCACGAATGTAGGCGCATTTTACTAATGCGCTGTAAAATTAACAATGGAATGCTGCGTTATTGACTTTGAGGTTTTTGTTGGTCAATGGCGCGATGACTTTCCGCTGCCTCAATATAGCAATACGCCAAGAATGCACCTGAACACACCTCCCTGTAAGACCAGCATGCCCATGGCCGCAAAAGTGGGCGCAGGTGCATTTGCTATTTAAACAACGTAGGCGCTGGACGGGGAATTGACAACTGTGTCGGCCTTAAACTAGCAAAGACACTTGCGTCGGGCTTTGCGCTGCGCCAGGTACAAGATAAGGCCCTATGTGTCAACAGCCATGCAGCAATTTGAGGCTGTACTTGAGCATGCTAACATGCCCACAATGACAATTCTAACATGCTGATGTTTGATGTAGCAGGTATAATGTTTAACATTTTTACCAACTTAGCTTAGCTTGTTAGCATTTTAACATTTGCTAATTAGCACTAAACACAAAGTACAGCTGAGGCTGATGGAATGTCAGTAGTTTTGCTAGTTGGCCATAAACCAAAGTATTGGGTAAATTAAAAATTTGAAATTATGATTGTGCTAGATGAAGTTAAAAGTTAGGGGATCACCAAATTTCATGACAATTTATTCAATAGTTGGCACAAGAGGAAAAGTCAGAAGATCACCAAAGTCATAGGCTTCATAGTCTGGGTATAAAGTATGTCTGTACAAAATTTGGCACCAATCCATTGGGTAGATGTGAAGATATTTTACAGGACAAGTGAACAATTTGACCTTATGATGGGGCTACAGGAAAAGTCAGAGGATCATGAAATCAAGTAGGATTCATTCTCTGGGATTCATGAATATCTGAAGAAATTGAAATGACAATCCATCCAATAGGTGTTCAGATATATCAGTGTGGACCAAAGTGGTGGACCGATTGACACTGCCATACAAACAGCATGACCAAAAAGCATTTGAATTTCTTCAGACAAGTGGTGGGTAGAGCAGCTGAAAGGAAGTTTGTCCCTCAGCCACCTTTCTACAGCGTGTTTCTGTGTGATGTAACTTTGATGAACCGTGAACTGAACCAATTTGATCATTTGAAGAATTGAACGTGGTGACTGCTTCCTAACAACAGCTTATGGGCTTTCTTGCGGCGTCTTAACACATACTATAACACAACCTCAAATAGTGATGATTGATGATTCTTTGTGACCTTGTCTGTACAGTACATCCCGCTGGTCCAGTCCAGTCCAGCTGAGACCCACAGCAGGCTCGGCCCTCGGCACTACTCGCAGCTTTGAGTGACTTCCCATGCTTGCGAGGTGTCACCAACATCCAAAGGTGGACCATGCCTTCTCAGTGACATTCTCCCCAAATCATTCACGTTATGTAGCTGAGGTACACTGGATACAATTAATAATGGAGTTTTTAGACTCAACAAAACAAAGTGCCCTTTGCACAGACCAACTGTGAATATACTGCTGTTCTGAGAGGATTCATTGCATTGTCGACCAAAATGCAATTAATCAAACAGCTGGAGCCACAGAATGTAAAACAAATAATACAAAAAAAAGCAAATAAAGTTAGGTAAAACAAACTGCAGTTATTGCGTAGCATTACCAGATACCTTATTTTTGTGAGACACTTTTTTAGCATTCCTGCTAAATCGAGAAACACCTTATTATTCTTACTTAATTACAAGCATTGTGAAAACAGGCTTTTCATTCAGAACCTGTGAAATTAATTATGTTCTCGGCCATGTCGGGCTAAAGCGAAGCCCAAGGGGGATTGTGGGTATTAAAGGCAGGGAGAGAGAGGAGGCAAAGGGGCTTGGGAGGAATAAGTAGGAATAAGTAATCTGAAAGTGGAGAGAGAGAGAGAGAGAGAGAGAGAGAGAGAGAGAGAGAGAGAGAGAGAGAGAGAGAGAGAGAGAGAGAGAGCACGAGCAAATCTTTTCTTTGTGTGAGTGTGTGACTAAAAATTCAAAAGGTGGCTGTTGATTAGTTGTTGGCTAGGGAATAGATAATTATATTTCCAAGCATCAATTCACCTGAATCCCTGATTTAAAACTGATTTAAGCTTGACAGAGTAAACACTGCACATAGGTCCGTGCACAAATGCACACCTGTTCCAGGTAAAATATTAAGATAGAACGGCTCTGCATGCTAATGGTGTGAACAACCTTTCTTGTCCCTCTTTTTCTTCCTCCAGAGGGTTGATGACCTTACACATCTGTGCCCCACAGAGACACAGACACACATCCCTGAGCTTTTACAGATATGGACACAGGGATGCACTCACATGTCACAAACGCACACACATACAGATCAAATTAGCTATATTTGTTCTCCCTGTAGATTTGGTCGCTGGGGATGGAGGCGCTGCCTGGGCCACGGACCAACAGGCCTCAAGGGAACAGAGGACAGATAGGGAGGAGAGAAGGAAGTCTATAACAACGGGAGGAGAAATGTATAGGAGGAAAAATGCAGCAGCAGAGAGCTGAGGCTTGACTGAAAGAAAGGTGGTGAGATAGAGGAGACAAAAGAAATAAACGGCAGGCCAAAAGCAAGAGGTGCTGGAAGGAAGGCTGAGCCGAGAGACAAGATAAGGGCAAAGAAAGGAGGGAAGTGACAAGGGAGAAGAGGGAGAAGAATACGAGAAAAAAGAGAGGAGATAGCAAGAGAGAACAGCAAGAAACTGGTGTGGCGGCAGCAGAGATATAGGTAGACGGAGGAAAGCCTTTAGACGGACAAATCAATAGAGAAAAGGTGAAGGATGGATGAAGGGATGAGCAAAGTGTAGGACTTGAGGAACAGACCGGCGCAGAGAGGTGGTGGAGGCAGGAGAGAAACCTTGTGAAGTCTGAGTGGGATGTGCTCTTTTTAAATGTAGAGAGAGTACGACACTTTCTAGTTAAGAAAGAGAATGGAGATAGAGAGACAGACAGAGTGATGAAGAGTGAGAGAAAGAGAGACAAAAAGACAGAGAGAGACAGATAGTGACAGAGGCAGAGAGAAGGAAAAATAGTGTGAAGAGAAAATGAGCGAGTGAAGGTTGTTCTCTTGCATCTAAACGTTGCAGTAAGCTCGCTGCTCAATATGGCCCTGAAGGCACACCGCCTCTGCTAACACAGACATATCTCACACACACACACACAAAACACACACACACACCACACACACACACACACACACACACACACACACACACACACACACACACACACACACACACACACACACACACACACACACTCACACAAAAGCGCAGAGAGAAGGGGGAATATCACATCTATCACTACTATTTGAACAGAAGACTGCGTGCATGTGTGTATATACTGATATGGTTGCTGCAGATCGGGGAGGTGGGTGGGTGGGAGTTGAATGATGGCTTTGAGAAGTGTGTGGGTTGAGGGTGTCTGCAATTTCATGCTGGTAAAAAAAACAAGCATTTCAAGCTGCCTCTTTGTGAAAAAAAAAAAATGCGGACTATTTTGCAGCATTTGTGTGTTGCGTGTACGTAGATGTGTGTTTTGTGTTCGAAGTATGTAGCGAGGCCTCATAAAAATGCACAAATGAGCCCATGTGTCTATTACTGGATGGTAGGGAACAGTTCCCATGATCTACCGGCTCACTTCAACAATTGGCAATAGTGTCGGCTTCATTACCATAGCAACTAGCAAGATGAGACTAGATGAAGAGAGCGGCATGAAAACACACTCCTAACCACACACATTCAGTGCACCGTCAGTGTGTATAATGAACATACATGTGTGTGTGAGAGAAGGAGATGGCAGAGAGATAGAGACCGCAGAACAGTGTTGGTTTTCCGTCTGCGACAGTTCAGACTGAGAGCACTGCGGATGGTGATACTGCAGTATTTATACCCCACATTCAACCTCAACTCACCTCAGCTCCTTTCCTTATATACTGTAGATGGAAAGATGTATATGTACAGCAGTGTGAGTGCGTCATTCTGGGGATTAACAAACAACTCAAAGCAAACGCTGCAACAGTTCCCCCAGTTTGTAACTGTACCGCCACATTCAACATCCTCATCGACGCAGATTCTTTGAATGCATTTTTTTTTAACCCATAAAGCTGTTTGCCATGCTGACACCATCGTCACTGAGCTGTAAAGAACTCAAGATCCTTGTACATGCTGTTACTCACTTCGCGGAGTAAAGACATGCACTTCATGGACATACATCAGTAGTGAAAAGAAGGGAGGGGGAGCGGGAGAGGGGAATGCAAGGGAGAAAGATGATCAGACATAGAGATGTAGGGAAGTCACAGTGGGATTCACACCTCCTCTCTTCTCCAACTTACTCCACACATTTTTAAACTTGTGTCTATGTGTGAATCTGCATATCTATTCCATCCCTCTCTGTATGCATCCTATAAGAGAGTGGTTATCATCTGTGCCAATTGGAGGCTGCGACTGCAATCGCCTCGACTATTTCCTCTCTCTCCTTTCCTCTCTATCTTACTCACACTCTTTCTCTCTCTTTCCTTCTTTCTGTCTCCCTCCTCTCATGCAGAAATGTTCGAAGTCCTTTGATTTGTAGCTGAAGTGAAGATGTGGAATTTCAAAGAGAATCCTCTTCTTCTGCTGACGCACGCTCTCCCACTCCAGCATTGCCTCAGTGCTCCCTTGTTCCTTCCCTCCTTATCTTTTTTTCTGTCTTACTCCGTTTTACCTTACCCCAAACTCACTTTCCTTATTCTAGTCTGCCTGTCAGTCTTATCTGTAAGCTTCCTTTCCCCTCCCTCCATATGTGATGCCATTCTTTCGTCCTCCATCCATCCCTCCTGCTCTTTCCCCAGCATCTTGTGGCAAAGCTGCCGTGTTAGCGCTGTTTGTTAGGCTGTTTTGATGTCTACTCCTGGTCACGGTTGGTGGAGGAATAAGCACCTCTAAACCTGTGTCAGTCCCAGAGACAGCAGTTTATTTACAACGCTTCCTTTGTACGCCATCTGTCAGTCAAGCCAATCCCCTGTCTCTTCTCTCCTAACTCTACAGAGACTGACAGACAGACAGGCAGCCTGCTATAGGAGCTATTATAACACACACAATCTCATTAGTTCAAGAGAGAAGAATATGGCTGAAGGATTAACTGCAGCTCACATTCCTCAAAGCAACTTTGTAGTGTCGTATCAATTACGCATGGGTAATAGGTGTCAATGGCATGGCTGGCTCTGACAATACATAGCAATTAAGCGGATTTGTCACAGTACGTTTTATGTTCTGTGGTTTGCCTGCTTTGGCAGAGGAAAAGGACAACATCCCTGTGTTGTTCATGAGATGACTGTTAAATAGGCACAGCACTCACATTCCTGCCTGTTTCTTGCTATCTTTCCCTCTTTTCTCCCCAACTCCCTCTCCAACATTCACTTCTTTTCACTCTCCATCCACCTTGAACACCTTATCTCTTCACTTGCTCCAGCTCTCTTACCTGTGAAGCTGACATTAAGGATGTAATCCCTGTAGAGTCTGCGCCCATCCAATACCTTCATGCTGTCGCACAGCTTGGTGGTGTTGAAGCACAGGCTCCGTTGCATATAATGGAGGGCATGAGCAATGGCGTACACCGCGTTCACCACAAACATGATCTTGGACTCTGGTTCAAAGTTACTCTTGTCCATTGACAAGTCCATGTCACATGGTGGGAGAGATGTCTCTCCCAATCCAACACCTCCCCCCCCTCCTGCTGCTCCTACACCACCCAAGGAACATTGGAACCGCTGCTCCCAGAATTCCCTGTACCAGGGATTACGGTGGTTTTTGACCGGGTTCAGACTGAGAAAGTAGCGGTTGAATTCTGGCACAGGATTGGCTGCCAGCTCAAGTGTGATGGCTCCTTCAGCAGTTACCTCATTTCCCTTGACAATGCTTTCCTGTGCACCCCAGCCATCGCTGGCCACCCAGATGAAGGAGGTATTAAGCCTGGCAGCAGCGGCCAGCAGCTCTCTGGCATCGTCGCTGCGCAGGAAGAGGACGGCCACACGTGCATTGGGCTTCTGGAGGAGCTGGCGGATCACAGCTTCATAGGACTTCTTAGCGTTAGTCCGCCCCACCTGGACAGAAAGAGAACATTACTGTTATGACAGATGTCATTGAAATGCTCCTTCTACTCCCAAATAGGTTTGTGGCCCCTATTTGTGATGATTTATCACCATCATTCATGAGAAGAAACAAGCCAAAAAATGAACTTCCATCTCAAACCATCATGCACCTCCGTAGCAAATGAGATGAAAAATGTGACTGTGAAAGTACCCAGAATGAGTTCTTGGAGATAAGCTTTCATTTTCTGGTTCACAACTGATAACAGCAGTGTAATATAAACTCCATTTGTGTGTAAGACAAGATAAGACACAGAGACAAACTTTTATAAGCTCACAAATGTTCATTGTTATTGGTGTAGCTGCGGGCCATATATCAGTGTGACACTGCTGATTAAAGTTTGGGGTGTTGGGTATCTTACTTTGAGCAACAGTTGCTTATATTCATGCAGAAATAACTCATATTCTATCCAATGCCTTACCTTCTCTGAAGTGGCGATACAGATGTTCCTCATCCGTGCCTCTTGTTCGAAGGCCTCTATACCAGTTTCACCGTAATCACCCTCCGATGCCACAGTGGACACGTATGTCCAGTTGAAGAACCGGAGGATCTCGGCCATTGCTTTAGCCTGGTAGAAGTCAGGGGGCACCGTGCGGGCGAAGTAATCGTAGCGGGTCTTATCACTGAGCTTGGCACTGGTCGAAGCATAGCTGATCTGAGGAATCTGAAAGAGCCTGAGAAGATTGGCAACCTATGGGGAGAGACATGGTAAAATGTCAGGCAAAATAAATCCAAACCTACCCTTGCGGAAATAAAACTTTTTAAGGAATCGTAGGAACCTAACACTGAGCGATTGAACTCTGCCAGTCGGATTCTCCAGCTCATGAAGATATAAAAAGTATTATTATCAACTACTATCAACATTATCTGCATAAGAACTTAAAGGGTGATTCCCATAATTTTAGTTTAAATTAGTCCATTTGATTTCATGTAGCTTGAGTTGGACTTGAAATTGACTGATTTTGATCTCAATTTTGTTTGTTTTGTTGAGTTGTGTGCACACTAATTTCATATGCAGTGCAACTGAAATTTGAATCAAATCTGAATCTTGTATGTGTCCCATTAACTTCTGATTAATTTATGCAAAGTGATGTAAAAAGTCTTTTCTATAATCTGCAGTGTGGAACTGCGCTAAACTCAAGACTGAATGCAGTCAAGCAGCTACTTGTAGTGTTTACAATGCAAATGTTTTGAGAGGTAGCAGCTACAGAGCCAATTACTGTACAATTAATTTAATGGGGCACTTGAAAGATGCAGTGCACAGAGAGCAAGAAACTGGAGGATACGCAGAAGATGTGGTGAAGCATCTCAAAAATATTACACAGGATGAAAAACCTCTTCATGAAAAATGTAAAATGTGGATTTCACTACGAGCCACACTAAGATGTATAGAATGAAACCTTTCTCTGGTATTTGCATATCAGATACTGCTACAAAGGATGTGTCCATTTGATTTGCTTAAAAGGTGCAACAATAAATAGTTTCATAACAGATACACAGAGTTCAGATCTGATTTCAACATTTCTGAATTGATGACAGAAATATACAGTATGATCAATATTGGGTATCCTACACAATAAATTAGTGTTTTGGTTTGTTGGGAGCTTCTGTCTTGAATAAGGCCCAATGGGGCAAAGGAAGACTAAAGAAATCAGTTAGTGTCTTGCTGCGTCAGTGTCAGTGTCTGTCTGCTTAAGGACTGTCAGCCAGCAGAGAAAATGTGCATGTGAATAATGTCAAAACACATCAAGTACAATATTATTAACTGCAATAAAACTGCTCATCCTCAGCTATTCAAATACATGCAGTAACTGCAAGGGTAGGTTGTGTAAGAAGTTTTTGTTAAATTTTCCCTTTGACTGACTGGTTTGTGTTGGAGAGCAGATATATATGCGGCAAGCTCTACAGTCTACAACCAAGTATTAAACGTTTGATCAAAAATGTCTGGCACATTGACAAAAACTTGAAAAAAAACCCCACAAAAAATAATTGGAATTAATATTTATTTTTTCATCAAAGACTAAATTAAAACAAATTTAGAAGGTTGCTGCTGATAGGAATTGCTTGATGCATAATGTGATCATTTGAAGATAAAAGACAATGCAGCAAGTGTAAGGCATGGAGAAACACAAAATAGCACATACACACGCACGCAGGCACACACACACACACACACACACACACACACACACACACACACACACACACACACAAACACACACAGAGAAGTTCAATAAATTACTGACTTATGCATTAGTGATGGACATCATCTGGGGTCTACTGATGTCCATAAAATATTCCCTTTTACTGTTGATTGGGGTTTGGTCACGTTATCTCCATTACAATTTTAGTCACAGACGCCGACACAAACAATGGAAATATAATTGCTACACATTCTCAAACACACAAATACATGTAAACATACACATTCAAACATGCGCACAAACGCAAATAAACAAACACTATACATAGCCATTCTGATCTCGCTTCAGTTTAATCCTTTTAGAGCGCGTCACTCTGGGTTTTTCTACATTTCATTCACAGCTCAGTTGATGAGCTGTTTTGACAACATGTCAGAATCTCATTAAACTAATAATGTAGAAGATTAGAAAATGCACTCATATGCATACTGGTGCACAAGAACAGGTCCACACACACACACACACACACACACACACACACACACACACACACACACACACACACACACACACACACACACACACACACACACACACACACACACACACACACACATGAATGGCTGCTTATGGTACTTCAAGCTGGTTTTATGGTTTTAAGATGGCAGTTGACTTAAATGTCAGGGAAGGTCACACTTTAAAATGTAACCGCATTGCTCCGTTACCTGCCACTGAACAATGACAACAGCTAGTTAAGAGGCCTGTCTGAAGGGACATGGAGAGTTTACTCTGTTAGTGAAAGCTGCTCCCTTCCTGTGAGAGAGACAGGGAAGAGAGATGTACTGTAGGAATATATATGTAGTTGAATATGAGAGATGAGTAAAGAAAAAAATGAAAGGGAAGGAGGAAAAAATTGGTGCAGTGGAGGGCTGCTGTGTGTTTTCTGCTTGGAATGCAAGTCACACACACACAGAGCGACATACACACACGTGTACAGACGGAGGGGAGGAATGATGCCTGCTATGTAAATGCCCTCAAAACATTGGAGTTTAGTTGTGCATTGTTAAACAAAAACAAAAAAATCCCCATTACTTCATTCAGAAGCAACAGACAGCCAAGTAGAGAGAGAGAGAGAGAGAGAGAGAGAGGCATAAAGGAGTAGCTGGATTAGCTTCACTGGCAAGAGATCAGAAAGCAGAGCACAGTTCTGGTCTCGTAAACAGTGCTGCCCTCCGAAAAAGACAGGTAAAAACAACAGCAACAAAGGGCAACAAGAATGAGCAGCAAGAAAACAAGGGGTAATTATGTATGATGAAGGACAAGAGACAGAGTGTGTTAACAATGGCTGCCCCAGGAAGGAGGAGGAGGAGAAGAAGAAGGGGGCTGAGGTCAGCATGCACTGAGCTCTCCCCAAATAGCCGCGAGGGATGCCTCTGAATGCATATAAAGAAGGAGAAAAGAGAAGGAGGCAGTGATGAGAAGGAAGGGAGCAACGATTTAAGGGACAGACAAAAAGAGAAATTCTTAAAATGGGGAGAGAGAGAAAAAGAGAGGGTGAGAAAGAGACAGTTGCAGAGATTAGGGATTTAAGGACTGATAGGAGGATGCTTTTGTGCAGTCACAGAGGAGTAAGGGAGAAGGAGGTTTTATGCTAAACTATGCAAATCACCCAGCTTTGTGACAAGAGCTACAAGAACCGGGGAGACACAGAAGAACACACCAATGGAACAACTTGATTCTAAGAAATAAGTACACACACAAACAAACAAACACACACACACACGCACACACACACGCATGCATGCACGCACGCACGCACGCACGCACGCACACATGCAGTGACACACACATGGACTTGCACTGCCATATCAGTGGAAGTCAGCTTCTGCACACTTTGTCATGAGTAAAAGATGAGAGAAGAAGCCACCAAGGAAGAAGAACATGATAAAATATGTTTGTAGAAATACTCCTGTATACGTGCATGCTGTGTGTTACCTGTATGGAGACGCTGCTGAAGGATCCACCTATGACTCCAGCGATTGCGAGTGGGCTGTCGTCCTGCAGAGCGTAAGATCCATCTGGACAGATGAACTCTGTGTCGTCCACCTTGGTGAGGGAGGCTCTTACGAACTCCAGAGCCTAGGAAACACACCCACATGGATATTTCATTTCAAATGCTGTGCTGCATATGGGGAACCATATGGTTTGTATTATCTGTTTATTCTTAATCAGCCTGGGACACACTTTAAATTACGTTCTTTCTAAAAAAAATATGCAACATAAATAAAGACTGATTGATACTTTTCTGTGAATTAATATTTCTATTTTTTTTTTCGATTGCTGAACGACAGCGGGCACAACTGGAGACACGTGCAAAACTCCAACTACAGACTGCACAGCAGCAGTTCTTGTGGAACAAACTCTAGTTCGTTTTTCATTGCTTGAACACAGTTTTCAAAACTCTACACACTTATCCCATGGCTTTAACCACAATGTGCACAACACTCTGGATTTACAGCACTTTGTTCAAATGCTAACACACTGCTGTCAAAACTGTAAACCACACATTCAAAACGGAATAGATTTCAGTCTGGTGCCTATCAAACACTGCTGATTGCAATTTTAGCTGAAAGCCTAAGCAGGTGTCTTGTTTTATACTAGTAAGTGAACATATACGGTATTTATATAGAGAAAGCTCAGAAAGCTTTTTTTTGTATACAAACACCAAATTAGGGGAAAACTTGCCAAATGATGCTGGAGAGAGGCAGGATTAGTCACACTATTCTTTGTTACTGTTACTGTTATGTACCTTTAGTTTTTTTTTCTTCCAGTAATTCCATAAATTACTAGAGACAAAATACTATATTGAAGCAAACTGCTGCTTTTCAGTCCTCTTGTTTACCCTACGTAAAATTGGTATATTATAAAATCTATACCTTTTCTTTTAAAGAAACTATTGAGTAGTGTGAAGTCATTCAAATTGTTCAAACTGTAAAGATGAAAAGTTTGTAATTTTTGTATTGGTGTTTGATGCTAGTGCTTTTACTCTCAGTGTGTTCTGAGTGACAGTGTGTGTTATCTCAGTGAGGATTGTTCTGACTGAACCTGTTTTGAGACGTGTGTTAAGAGTTGCGTTGCTTGGAATGAGTTTTGCAGGTGATGTGAACTGCTTAGTTCAGGTGACTGTAGTAAAGGTAGAAAAGACTGTAGTTTGAGTTTTGCCCATGGGGCTTCAGTTGTGCCCACTGTCGTTTAGCAATTGAAAAAAAAAACTGTAGTTGCTAGTATGTGGAGAAACAGGCAATTAACCTGCAACCCACTGAGGAAAACCAAAAAGGTCAAGAATCCAGGGTGTATACAATCAGTCAAAGAGCACATTGTATAAGATCACTGGATGCATCATCCTTAAATAGCTCAGCAATAAGATACAATATATGTTTTTTGAAGATAACAATCCCTGAGGGAAAGTGTTTTTTTATTTTTTATATCCGGCTCATTTCCCTCATCGCAAATAGCTTCACTCTCTATTTCTTATCAGGGATTTGCTGTTATCATTTGAGGCAAGCTCTTTTAACCATAGTGGATGAAATAGAATTTTGAGGTACATTTACTTTACCTGAACATTACCTTTTAATGAGACAGTATAGTTTTACTCCATTTAAAATGGAAACATTGCACTTTTTACTCCTGAAACCACAACTCTACTTTGCAAAGCAACTTTTTAAATATAAAATGTAGCAAAAGTTCAGGTCGCCCGGCAGCACAAGAGAACAGATCTCATTAAATAAACTCTATCTGAACTGTGTTGTATCTAAAAAGTTGTATCAGCATTCACAGGTAAATGCAGACACAACTCAACACAAAAATATGAGACTGTCTTAGAGAACAATTGCTCTAACTGAGCTATTATTTCAGTGATGTGCTAGTCTAATTTCTTATAGTCTTACTTTCTTTGAGGATTTCAGTACTTTCACCAATGACATATGCATAGACAGAAATGCAGAAGATAGTAGTTATAGTATTAGTTACTATATTGCCAGTAAACATACACAAAACTAGCTTTTAAAGTGGTTTCTTGTAATTTGATGAATTACCAATGATATATCTTAAACAAGGTTGTTGGCAAAAATCATATTTCAGTTTTAAAGTAAATAGCATCTTGTGCAAATGAAAGCCTAAGTAATTTTGATTACCATATCTATTACACCCTACACACATGTGAAAAGTGTTTTTAGTGGATGGCAGGCAGATGAGAAAAGTATTTCTTTGACAGAAAAGTGTATTTAAATCCGGAATCATTTTCCACTAAGAAACATGCAGAGTTTATGTACAGTGACCACACTAACCCACCTGCTCCAGCGCATAGGTATCTCTGGAGCAGGTGTCCAGGATGTGGACACCGAGAGAGACCCCAGGCAACAAAGTGTCGTCCATATTGATTCTGTCAATGGCAAACAGCATGGCCTCCAGCCTCTGGATCCCTCTGTCCTCATTCACACGCCCACACTCCTCCATTCCAGCTCCTTTCTCATGCACCGGGAACAGGCCGCCAAGCACTAGATCTCCCTCGATGCGGATCTCCCGGCGGGACTGAGGAGGGTCTCCGACAGAGAGCAAGACGCCCCGACACAGCATGACCAAGATTAGAATAGGAATGCAGGCCACCATGTTGGGCTCAAGCAGGGCTAGGATTGTCAAAATGTGAGGAGAGGCTTGGCAGAGAGTGAGGCAGAGGGAGGTGGGGGGCTGAGGGTGAGGGGTAAGGGGTTAAGGGTGGTTCGCGTTGGGGTTGAATCAAGCAGTGGGCGTGGATGCTTGGGTTGGTTTGTGGCCGATGACACGGTCAGGGAGCGCTGAACTGGACCACACATGGAGGGGCACACCATCTGGACATCAGTCCTGCTTGGAGAGGAGAGGAGAGGAGAGGAGAGGAGAGAGGAGAGGAGAGGAGAGGAGGAGGAGAGGAGAGAGGAGAGGAGAGGAGAGGAGAGGAGAGGAGATATATCTCAAGTCAATCCATGCGCCACAGGACAAATCACAAAGCTGTCAGAAGCTGCACGATGAAATACTTTTGTAAGTGTTACTATAAAGTATAAAAACAACAAAGTAGACCTTTAGTGAAGTTTGGGGACACTGTTAACAAGGGCTCAAAGTTGTTTCCGCTTCACAGCCAAATCCTGGCCATGACTAAAAGGGATATAGAATTGTTTGGAGATTGTACCCCACTGTTCTCCAACCCCTCCTCCCTCCCTTACATCACCCAGTAAACTTTCTTCTTGTAAATTGTGTGTATGTGTGTGTGTTTGCCTCTGGTTGTATCAGGATAAGCCAGCTTAGATGGCTAGTTGATACATGAGCCCGGCCTTCTCATGCCACAGATCAGAAAAGCTTCTCTAATCTGATCTCTGTTCCAACAATTCTCTGCTCGTCCATGAGTTTATACCCCTAAGTATATGTGCGTGTGTGTGTGTGTATGTGTACGTGTGTGTGCGCAAACGCGTATATCAGATTTATTGCTCCCCCTCTCCTCTGCATAATTACAGTGTGAGGACTAAATGCATTATACCACAACAAAAACTAACTGACAACAATGAGGCGAACAACAGCTGATGCTACCTATCATGGCTCACAACTCAATTAAAGCTTTAACTGTGTTTTCAATGTCTGTTCACATTCACCAAAACATGATTTTCACATCAGACTCAACTGTAGGCTACTTCTGTTCAGTGTTCATTAGCAAATGTTAGCATGCTAACACGCTAAACTAAGGTAGTAAACATAGGCTACCTACTAGCGTGTTAGCATGGTAACATTAGCATTTAGCGCAAAGCTCCACTGTGCCGTAGTAAAGTCTCACAGAGTAGCAAGGCTGTAGATTCTGCCAAAATACTGATTGCATTTTCACGTGTAAGGGATCCAGTTACAATGTGAACACCACCTCCAGATGTGGTCTGGCTGATCTGATTGTATTCTGATTGTAATGTGTTCTGCATGCATTATACACCTTGCTTTTTTCCTTATTCATATACGATATCACAATATACAGTACAGGCCAAAAGTTTGGACACACCTTCTCATTCAATGTGTTTCTTTATTTTCATGACTATTTACATTGTAGATTCTCACTGAAGGCATCAAAACTATGAATGAACACATATGGAATTATGTACTTAACAAAAAAGTGTGAAATAACTGAAAACTTGTCTTATATTCTAGTTTCTTCAAAGTAGCCACTCTTTGCTTTTTTGATAACTCTGCAAACCCTTGGTGTTCTCTCAATGAGCTTCATGAGGTAGTCACCTGAAATGGTTTTCACTTCACAGGTGTGCTTTGTCAGGGTTAATTAGTGGAATTTGTTCCCTTATTAATAAAAAAGCAAAGGGTGGCTACTTAGAAGAATCTAAAATATAAGACATGTTTTCAGTTATTTCACACTTTTTTGTTAAGTACATAATTCCATATGTGTTCATTCATAGTTTTGATGCCTTCAGTGAGAATCTACAATGTAAATAGTCATGAAAATAAAAAGGAAACGCATTGAATGAGAAGGTGTGTCCAAACTTTTGGCCTGTACTGTATTGCACGTTACATGTAATACCAGGTTGAAATGGGGTATTAAAGTCAGCATATCCCAGCCCCTGCTGCATTAATTTTGACCTTTCTTTTCTTGCAAGTTCTACAACTTTATGCAAATGCACTAGATGTCCAAGGATTTCAAGATCCAGCTGTAAGATACAATAAATAACCTGTTCTTACTCTAGTCTTTCTCTCTCTCTCTCTCTCTCTCTCTCTCTCTCTCTCTGTGTGTTTATATCTTTGAAACTATTTAGCTAATGCAAAGTCAGTAAAGCCCTGAGTAGGAACATTTTTCTTCTTTACTCTGTCTCTCATGCCTTCCTTGCAGTCTCCCCAGTCCTCAGGAGAGATAAGTCAGAAGCTGGAGGTTGATGTGTTGACTATGAAAATCAATCTAGACCAAGGAGCAAGCATGTAGTGAAATTTCTGTTGATTGCTTGCATCTCCGACCTAAACCTTGGGTTTTGTGTGTGTGTGTGTGTGTGTGTGTGTGTGCGTGTGTGTGTGTAAGTGTGTAAAAGAAAGAGAGAGAGAGAGAGAGAGAGAGAGAGAGAGTTTATGCTTCCCCTCTTTGGGGGGCAGGTAGGAGGATAAAAGCTTCTCTTAGATGCAGGCAGCTCAGATTTTTCTGCAGGCAGCTGCCATACCTTTACCACTCTGCTGTGTAATATGACACACGTACAGACAAACACACAAGCCCAGACAAACACCCACCCACACATGCACACTCACACACATGCACACACTTACACACCTCTGCTTCTCTGAGGGGTTGACCTAAAAGCAGACTATTTCTATGTCTTAGGTCCCTTCTCTATCAACCAACAAAGAGACACCGAATCAGGATATATGATGAATGTATGTTAAAATTATTATATCAGAAGGGATTGGAGTGCTTCTACACCATTTGAACCACAAGTGAAAATTTGTATTTAAATTATCTTTTAAAATCACGATAGATTTGCTTCAAAAAGTTGTTTCCTGTCAATATCCCACAGGACACTATCTGACATGTATTTGATAAATATATAATTCAACTTAATGCCTGTTGTTTTTGGAAAGGAAATTGATGGTGTCTTTAAAAGATTTATATCCATTCTGCACTGTATGTGTGTTTGTGCGTTGAGAAAAAATGAATAATTTCCAGTATTCCACTGAAATTGCTGTTCCTGGAAATAAACTCTACAAACAAACTTACATCATTATTAGAGGCCACTTTTTAAACTAACACAAAGGGGAACTTTGTAATGAGCTCAGTTTTGAGGACAAGGCTGCAGATGTGTGTGTTTGTTTTGAGTATGTGTGCATTTGTGTACAAGTGCATACACATTGATGTGTGTGTGTTGTGGCATATATAATTGTATATCTATGGAGCTGAGACTCTAACAACAGTTTCACTTAATGCCTTACTATGACAGTATGCTTTAATGTAATTGGCAGCTCTTGAAGTCAATTTCACAGAAATGTGCCAAATAATATCTCCCAGCATTTTACACTGCTGTTATGGTGTCCAGTGAAATTCAATGTTTGCTTCATTATAACCTCTTGGAAAGTGCCCAAACCCAGCTTCCTGTCTCAAGAGCAACTGTGCAAGCAAAGCACACACTTTGAAACAGAAAATGTTTCACATCTTATCCCTTCATCCTTTATTATCAAAAATATTGCCAAGCCAAGCAGGCGAAAGTACAGGATAGACTATACTGCAGGCATTTTAAGGATCATAGTATTTTTGCATTCTTGAGCCCCTTTATTAGAAAGCAAGTATACTGTCTGTTTTATGAAAGCAGCTTACATCAGATTCATGAATGCATTTATTTTGCCACTGGTTACAGATAATGTTTATTGAGTGAACGTATGTTTTTTGTATTGTCAGGAAATATTGTTGTCTGGAAATTCAGTCTTCAAGGGACAGTTTACACCAAAATCAAAACTACATATTTTTCCTATTGACCCAGTTTTTCAATATAATCCACAGACCTGGTTGTAGGCAGTTTCATGTAGGAACTATTTTCTTTCTAACGGACTATACTTACCAACCGCATCACAAAAAAAAGCAAAAAGAAAGGTGCACGATACAGCTCAGCCGAGGAGGATGGCATTAATGTTTACATCTAGCGCTGTCACAAGTATGAGCTTCTTGTCCATGAGCATGCTTCCTTCTATGCGGTGATACGGTTGGCGAGTTTGGTCGAAAGAAATTAGTTCCTACATGAAGCTACTCACCAGGTCCGTGGATTATCTTGAGAAACTGGGTCAAGGTTTCTGGAAAGGGACATTGCTGTTGAGTTTTTCAAGCCGAGTGCCATCTAGTTCCATTATATTGGAGAGAAGACAGACCTCTCTACTGCCGATACTGTATATCCAACACTAGGCACCACACCCCACAACAATCTAGATTGATAAATAGCACTACAGGTAAGAGGGAAAAATACTTATTTTTGATTTTGGGTTGAAGAGGTGAAGGTTTGGCTTAAAACAGCATCCCATTCACAAGCTGTACATTCTAGAAATTAAACCCAGAAGACATACATGAGACAACCATGGACACTGTAAAATGATAATGTGAAATTGGAAAAGCTCTTGCATTTAAATGTTTTTGTTTGCGGCCAACACTCAAACCTCAAATATCAGAGCTTCCTACCTTGAAGACAACTGGAGAATGTTACACCATAGTGGTGAACAGCTCGTTATTTGTACTACCCGGTATGGTCAACTTATATCACGATACTGTATGTCCCGCCCTGCTGCAGTGTGGCCAATGTATAGACGGCTTTAATTACCTTTGGCCGGGCTAGCTGTTTCCACTTGTTTCCCGTCTTTATGCTAAGCTAAGCTAACCAGCTGCTGGCGGTAGCCTTACATTAAATGCACAGATATGATAGTGGCATTGATCTTTTCTAACTCTAGGCATGAAAGCAAATAAGCATATTTCCCCAAAAGCTATTCCTTCCCAGTAAATGTAGTAATGAAGAACCTATTTACATGCATATGTACATTCTTCATATACACATTAAATGTCTTACCTGAATAAAGGATAAGAGCAAATGGCAGCATGGCAACATCACCACAGACACCTATTACAGAGAGATGGGGGACACACATGAGGTGAGTAAACAGCCAGAAAACAACCTGACTGTCAACGAAAGAGGACGAGATAGAATCAGATAAAGTAGGAGGCTGACTACTGACCCTTCTCCCTGGGAGCTATGATGCAGAGTAACATCTGACAGACAACCCCATTTCACCTCTGACCTTGTTCAAATCTAAAGTCAGTGAGTAGGTTGCATATGCACTGTTTCATCCCCTTTCCTCCATGGCATCACCCCTGCATCCTTTCCTCCTCTCTTCCTCTCCCACCCTCTTCTTGCTGGTTCTCCACTCCACTCTCTCCATTTATTTCCACCTCCCCTACACCCTCCCCAGCCCTCGCTCTCCCTCTAACAGGCAGGGCTGCTGTGGATGACACGTATCCAGCTGAGAGCAGTCATGCAGGGTCGATGGACCGCAGTACTCTGAGAGGAGAGATAGCCCCACAACCCAACCCTCCGTGTGTGTTTTCTGTTTTCTTTCCTTCTTTCCTCCTCTGTGCGGGTGTGTGTGTGTTCATGTGTGTGTGTGCTTGTTTATCTGCACCTAACAGAACCTACAGCTACGCCAATGGCGTGAATCTCACAGTATGTTAAGACACTTTATGTGCATGTGTGTGAGTTTTTTCTTTCATTTGTTTTTGTTAATTTTTGAGAAAGAGAGGTGGGGGGTGGGGTATCAGAAGCTTTGTTATTGCAGAACAACAGACCCCTTATTAGACCAGCACACTATCAGAGGTTTATCAGTTCATTCTTCCAATTACTTTGTCTTTCACTCTCTTTCCATCTCTTTCTCTTCCTTTCTCTATATCTCCCTCTCTAATACCAAATAAGTACAGTGCAACTCTTAAGTGCTGAGGGAATGTGAATTGAAGGCACATGAATTGTGGGAGAAAGCATGTGTAGTCCTTCTACTTATTTTATTTTGACCCTCACATAACAATTACTTGCGTGTGTGTAGGCATGGTGTCCCAGTCTTCTGACAGTCTAACGGGTGCAATGGGCTGTGACCATTAATTATTTACGAAATGCATTTTAGGCAGGAAAGACTGATGATCCATAAATAGGACAGAATATTATCACAAAACACAACAGCCAAACATCCAGCGACACATGATGCACATCCCTCAATCCTTTTAAAGCACACCAATCCACATGGTATACAAAAAAAAAACAGGTTCTGCCCATTTAGTGAAAACAGACTTAAGAAAATTGGAATAAAATATATGTGTGTAGTTTGACAATGGCTAACTCGGGATAAACCGCCTTTATTGCCAATTACCAATCAAAATCAATGATCATATTGATGTTCTCTTCCCACGGTCAGATAGCAACCAACCTTTCCTGAATTGATTTTGCAGTCCATTTCGTGACCTGCATTAGGTTCAAAGGGTAAATGCCGTATCATGTTAGAAACATAGAAATTGATTTCCTGGACCTTACAGACAGTTGAAATTGAAAAGATTTAACCGCACAACCATTGATCTTTGCTTTACAAAAGAACTGCAGCTCCAGGTTTTGTAGCATGCAATCCACATGCTGTAATAGATAAAGAAGTACATTTACGATGAAAATTGGATTAACCCATACAAGAAGTAGTGTGCTTCAGGGGCACACAGACTAACTGTGCTCTTATGTGTAGTGAGTACTCCAAAGGGATTCTCCACTAAAAGAGCTTTTAACCTTTGAGCACCACACAAAGTCTGCAGTGGGAGTGCTCCGCATTGTGGACTTCTTTTACACACAGTGAGACCTCCAAAAATGGTTTTGGAACATCAGAACTATTAATTAACTGCTGTAATTAACAGAGAATTTATCAATTCTTCTGATTCAATTTTGTTTTCATTATTCATTTAAGTTTATATCAAGCAAACAACTGCTGGTCTCTGTTTTTATCATTTTAAATTGAACATGTATGGATTTTGGACTGTTGGTTGCACAAAACAAGCAATTTGAAAACTGGGATTTTTTTAAATGTTTTTTTTCTGTCATTTTATAAACCAACATTTTAAAATAATTTAGATATCAAGATACAGTATTATACTGTAAAAAAATAATTATTATATGCAGCCCTACATCTATCTGTTGTGGCTTTACCATTGAGTTTCAGTCAGTTGTCTTCATTGTCTCAATAGTGTGTTTTCCCTGAGTTTTGGTGGTCCACAGCTCATCCGACATGGCCTGATTAAAAATGGGTGCTCAGCCTAAAAACAGACCAGGATGGAAAATGTGTGCAAGCATTCATCAGATCCGCATTCCATCACTGTAGAGCGCAGTGGGCCTATCAGAAGGAGAATTACCTCTCTGTGGATGACATCTATCAACTTAACTGTCATGTAATGACCCTGGGAGTCATCATGGAGCATCACTCAACCTCTTCATGTCACAGGTGCTGCTGCATCCTACTTAATTCATGTTCACACCCCACCAGTCTGTCGTCACTGCGGTCGATGCATTAGATGTACAGAGAATTACAATGGACAGGTTAAGAATAATAGAGAGTATTGACCACAGTATATCTCAGACACTTCGAAAAATAAATATAATTGGTTTGGACAGAGACACAAGACTCTTAAGTGAAAATAATGATGGTTGATTCAAGTTAGGTGGTGATGTGTAAAAACCAATTACTGCAGTCATTCCTCACTAATGATCAGAATGTAAGTGATGTACTAACTTTTTGATTTGCTCTTCCACATTAGTGATGATTTGTTCTCATCATAATTGGGAGACTTGTTCCCACTGCAGATCAACCTATTGTAGTATAACACGGACCCTAGTATTTCATCTGTCAAAGAGACAAAACAGTGTTATTTGGAATAGGAAATACATACTTGTTAAGTTTGCAAAATGTTTATGACTCAAGGCAGTATGTTAAAAAAGAAAACAGCTAATTTTTTGAACATCGTATCAAAGTTGTCATTCATTTTCTACTGACTTGTGTAAGTGTACCTCAAAAACAAAATGAATCATGAATCATTAGTTTGTAGTGAAGAGCTTTATGCAATGTATATAGTTCAATGTCTCTGTTGTTCAAAGTTGGAGCACAAACATCTGTGGGCTCCTTCTTTTTGTGTATATATAGATAAATGTCTGTCAGTGCTAAATTATGAAACCTAACAGAACTTATGTTTAACAAACTTCTTTAGTTTCATTCCTTTGTTTATGCTTTGCAGAAACCTAAACTTGTGGGAAATTAGCAACAGTATTTCATATTATATTAATGCTTGTAGTGTGTGTGCATTTACCGTAAATTGATAATTTGGTAATGACTTATCATTTTTTGTCATGCTAAATCCCAAGATCTAAATGTAAGAGATAATAAAATATATAATAAAAAGTCCACACTAGAAATAAAAATATTTTGAAGAATGCTGTATACACTGTAGTATACACTATATTCTTATTGATTATTTCACTGTGACATTCACAGCTGACATGTAATTTCCAGGTGTGTGGCAAATGCCCACACAGCAGTGAGCAAGGAAAAGCTGTGTGGTCGGATTGAGAGGGTCGAACAGCGCGTTAGGAGTGAATAGTTACTATACCTGATGCAATAGGGGAGAACGATTGACAAGGTTATTGTGCCTGTAATGTAATCATAACCTGAAGGAGAGGTTATTCAAATTGCTGGAAGACACTGTGTGACCGAAAGCTCTGCATTGCCAGATTACTTGGGAAATTCATGGGAACTGAATCTTTTTTTTTTCTTTTAAATATCTTTTTTGTTTATGTGTAACACATGTTTTACTTTTTTTCTTTTTTTGATTAAGGCCATATGTGGTATGCAGCAATTATGTTTTTCTTTTGAATGTGAACCGGAAGGCTTTATTTGTATTGGATATTAATGTGGTTTCATGTGATCCCTTGAGTGGTGGGCCATTTCCATAGATCACACAAAAATAAACAATTTCATTCATTAACTCGTGCAACAGTTATTTAGTATAAGTCACAATAGATAAAATAATTTAACATGTGACATGCTGACCTAAGGATGTATAAATCCACAATATTGATATGTGCATTATTTACTTTTTTAGTGATGTGCCTTGGGCCTGAAGCAATGGATCAAAAATATACCAATGGGAGCTGTTACTGAACACCCTAACCCTTCATTTGTTTGGTGTAATATTACACATACACTCACATAAGTAAAAAGCTTCATCAACACCACCACCACCACCAAATAAGATATCACTGGCACTCACATGCGTATAGATTGTATTGTTGTTGTTTTTTTGTTCAGATGGCTCATCCCAAACATTAACCCAATTTTGCATCTTCACCTGGATTATATCATGCCGAGCTGACAAAATTTAGAATAATTAGATATCTCAACTGTTGCACTGAGTCAGTTAAAACAGCAGTCATCAAATATATAGAATGGCACACTATAATTTTAACAGAAATGTTTTCTGAAGTGTTGCTCCTGAGTGACCTGCACTTATGAATGGCGCTTTGCATAGTAGCCACTGCATGGCCACCTTTAACTATCTCACGCACACACACACACACACACACACACACACACACACACACACACACACACACACACACACACACACACACACACACACACACACACACACACACACACACACACACACACACGCACTGCTTCCCTCCTCAACCTCATCATTTATTAAAGAGTCTGATCTCTCTCTGAGACACACCATCACAGCTGTACATCCCACTGCCCTTTCACTGCCTCATCCCCTGAGTGTATGTATAAGAGAGAGAGAGAGAGAGAGAGAGAGGAGAGAGAGAGAGAGAGAGAGAGAGAGAGTGAGTGTAAATGTCTGTGCAAGTAGGGAAGGGTGGATGTCAGTGAACAGAGTGCGGTGCTAAGGCTGTGTGTGTGTGTGTGTGTGTGTGTGTGTGTGTATATGTGTGTGGCTCAGTGTGTGTTGTGACTGTTGTTGCTGATGAGAGGTGAGCTGTGGGAAGCAGCAGTGATTTCCAGATTCTTCGCTGTTTCCTCACCAGAGCATAACAGTGTAACAAATAAGTGGAGCGGAGAAACTGTAGTAAAAAAAAAACTTCAGGAAGCCTTCAGGAACAGAACAAAGGACCTAGTTAATTTATGGTATTCATTTGATTCTTATAGTGAATCTTAATCTGAAACATTAGTTATATTTCAGAATTGTGATTACTGTAACAAAAACATTTTCTTAACACTTGCAGCAGCATCATGGCTTGATCAGTGTATCTGCACATGCTGCCATGGTTATCATGGAGATCTTTTGCATGATAGCTACATGCCACATCAGGCCACATATACAAATAAAATTAACGTATAGGTTTTGCCGGCAATTTCAACTGTATGTAACAATATCAATAGTTCATATTATATAATATGGCCTTAGCAAAAAATACTTAACCCAAAACTATTTTGCAGAAATACTTGCAGAATAATGTTACTTTAGGTCATATTTCAATCCTGTTCTGTCTGAACTTTCTTGAACTTTTTTTCAACTTACACACAAATATGTCACAGTAGCAACAAGAACAACATGTTTTCTGTCTCAACTCTTCTTTTCCCCGTCTTTCTTCAATCCCTCAAAAGCAGCAAGCAACTTAGGTCACTGTTACAAAACAATA
The DNA here is from genome assembly GCF_010015445.1 of Perca fluviatilis. Taxonomy (NCBI): domain Eukaryota; kingdom Metazoa; phylum Chordata; class Actinopteri; order Perciformes; family Percidae; genus Perca; species Perca fluviatilis. The sequence goes on along the minus strand of NC_053119.1, from coordinate 14,862,250 downwards.
CCTCCCTTTATGTAATTTTTCAGTTACTGTCTTACATCCCATTAAGTATGTCCGGGAAACATTTCAATAGAATTTTACAGAGATGCTAATTTGTGGAAAAAATGCACAAAAAAAACTATGCTGTAAGACCTGTGTGAAATATTCTATGTCATGGTGGCAAGTGAGCCCTTCAATCTTGTTGGTGAGTGGACCAGACATTGATTTTGAGTTACCTACCTGTTTATTTAGTGTATTAGACTCCTCTTGGCTCTACAGAGACTAAATCCCATGTTTCTGTCCCCTGGTCTTCAGCGTTGATAAACACATGAAACCAGAAAAAAGAAAGAATAAAGTGAAAGAGGACAATTCATCATTCATTTTTATTTTTTAGTATGACTATTTTAAGCATTGTGTTTAATGTGATGTTAATTTCATTTAGGATTTGTATTTAATGCAAACAGCTAAAAAAGATTCTGCGCAAAGATTGGTGATATTTGAACTCAACTGCCACACAAATACAACAACAATAGTGTTTTGTGGCTTGTGCACACCTTTCTGTTTGTTTTCCATTTACACAGCCAGGGCTGCGTATTATAACAGATTTTTTTTCAGCCCACACAGAAAATAGAGAGCTAGGTGACCGTGAGGAGATATTCACTGAATTTGAAAAAAAAAGTGTCAGTTATGTTACTTTTTTCCAGTTCAGCACCATGGACAGCAACATTAAGAAGCTATTGTATGCTGTTCTCGGAAACACACCTGTAGAGCTTAAAAGGTTTTCATACAAACACTGATAAATTGTTGATCATTAATGTGAAAAAAATGTTTCACTAAACATTTGTAAATATATGAAGTGTTCTTACCAAACATTTCCAATGCTGAACAGATTTTCAATATGGTAAGTTATACAAGTTATTCATGTATTACTGATTATCAATTAATCATGAACTCATTGTTTACTAAGGGCTTATGACTATTCATATATTCATGAGCATATTTAGACATATTTTGTATACCATATTCAAAATGACAGATTAAAGCCGCTATGTATAGAATTGAAAGATTTCTGACTTTGGTGCCCCTGGTGGCAGACAGCACTGCTCGGCACTACTGTGATGACTGGGCTGATGGCAAACACAGACTGCACCTGTTTTTGGGATTGTGTCTATAATCTACAAACTACATATTTTATAAACAAAAATTCATGTTGTTATATTATAATAATAAATAATTTGAAAGAGGCAGTTTCTCCATGTGGTGGCTTGAAGCTAAGTAGACTTTTCAATATTATCTCATAGTACTACATAATAACACTGAGTGGAATTAATATTGCAAAAGTATGTAAGTAAGTAAAAAAAAATAAAAAATAATACAATCAAACAAGAAACAATATTAACACACTCTTTAAACATACCTAAGCAGAGTTAAAATATCCTCAAAAACAGCAGGACTTATTGTACCAGTTATTTTACTTTTCAGGATTAAATATATTATATTATATTATATATTTAATATAATATATAATAAATTAGAATACAAAGTCAAGAGTCTGGGTCTGCCGAGGTTTTTTCCTAAAAGGGAGTTTTTCCTCGCCACTGTCGCAACAGCCACTGCTTATGCTTGCTCTTGAGGGAATTACTGGAATTGTTGGGGTTTTGGAATTTATAGTGATAGAGTGTATAGAGTGTGGTCTAGACCTACTCTATCTGTAAAGTGTCTCGAGATAACTCTGTTATGATTTGATACTATAAATAAAATTGAATTGAATTGAAAGTAGTACGCAAACTCAAGCACTTACGAGTTTACTCAAAAGTAGCATGCTTTCAGTAAGTATAGTGTTAATTAAAAGCACATAAGAAGTACCAAAAAAAGAAAATATACAGTGAAATGATAGCACACATTTCTAACAAACTTACAGCTATAGTGCGTAGTGTCTGTCTCCCCCATGAGGAATTCTAAGTAATGACAACAAAACTGTCTGCGCAGCCACATCATACAAGCCTTCCGTGATCACGCACAGCCCCCACCCCTCCTCCACGCAGTTTCTAGTAGCCAAGGAGGACACGGACGATAAAAAAAAACATGATGGACTCTTCAGAAGAAGTAATTATCTTCACTCGAGTTTCTGCGTGCAAAAGTTGCCAGACGACATAATCTTCTGAACATAGACATACTGAGAAATACAGAGAGAGTTGTGTGGAGCTGATAGTCTTGATTAGCTTTGTAGCAACTCATTTGGCAATGGCTTGAATGTAACGGATGTTTATTAATGTCAGAAAGTTACGCACTAAAGCTTTAAAATTTGTAAAAAACAAAAACAAAAAACAATTTTACCCACATGGGTGATTCTGCCATCAGTAGTAGAAGAAGACAGCTTTGGCATCAACTAGGATAAAAGTTGCTGTATGTCATTAAGTTGGTCCTTACAGATCTCGTTTGATCCATTACATTGTTTAATCCGGATGATACTTCAGTCCTTCATTGACCATGCACCCTTCTTGCCAGATCTTCTGTACAAGCGGTACAGTATGCTCTGAGATGTTTGGGTATAATATATGACCCAAAATTTCAGCCGATCCAGACCTCTATACTCTAGTCGTAACATATCCCAGATCAAGATGTGTGAACTAAAGCACTACCAGTAGCCACATCTGAGAAGTGCAAAAATGTTGTTGGGCTCTTCTCACACCACTGACTACAATTACTGTAATTACGCCACCCAATATTTATTTTGACATATCAACCTCCTTCCGTAAGCTTGAAAAGTAAAATGATTTGTCCTTCAGGCAGCATGGTGGCTGTGGTCAGCTGGAATTGGATGCTTAGAATGAATTCCAATAGTGACAAAATGTCCATAGAAAGCACTCTTGCAACAATGTTTTGCCGTCTATCCATATGCTCAGGACTTACTGTATTTTTCAGACGCTCATATTTTACTTTTCAGGCTTATAGGGGCAAAGTATTTGATACTCAAAGTGTTATGTTAATGTCTGTGTCCAAAGAGCTGCCTTGCACAGAAATGTGTGGCTTTTACATACTTTTTTTTTACGGCATTACCCCATAACTGATTGTATTTTTTCCTTCTTTAACTTTGACTCTATGCTCAGGATTTTAATTTGGGAAGTGGGCAGTCAATAAGACATCATTAAACTTAGCTTAATGTGTGACGTTGAAACAGGTAATCAGATTCTGTATTTATGAAACACATTACTAAACAGATAAAAATCAATCACAGGAAACTATCAGGAAAACCATCAACCCACGATTTTGTACAATCAGCACTGCTTATGCTTTTAAATTATATGTCACATCACGCGCTAACATTGACATGTAAGTCGTCTGCCAATTCACATATCCAATAAAACTAGAGGACATCGCTGTTGCAGGGGCTTCTTTTTCCTATCCACTGAGCTAGTACACTGCTAACGATGACGTTCTGTACTGCATGCAGTCCAGTGAGTGGTGCTGTGTGGAAGCTACAAGGCCACTTGTACAGACATACAGTACACACACAAACAAACACACACACACACACACACACACACACGCATGTACACGCAAAAAATATGCACTAACACATACACACAAAATTGCTGAAATTCAAGACCATCTATTCACTTTGTCCACTGACTCGCACATAGATGCACATTCTCCTAACACACATGCACACACAAACACATTTATAAAGAAGCATGTAAGCATGTCTTTAAGGTTTAACAAGGCCACCAAATGCACACCCACACTTGCGACCCCCTCCTACACCATGTTTGACCCTCCAATGCACACAAAGGCACAAAAACTCACCAATGTTCAAACTGTAAAAGTGGGAATAAACAAATGAATGAAATTACACGTAATTACGCAACAGGTGCACACACTTTGGCACAAACACATGAAATCTGCATATACACACAAACACATTGCAATGTATCAGTAAAGCAAAAAGTCAGGGGCAAACCAACATAATATACAAAAATTTCAAAATTCTAGAATATATTAAATATAAATGAGCTGACCCCACCCATAAATAAAAGAAAAAATCATCTAAATTCAGCAATCACTAAATGTTTTTATTATGTACTACCACACAACAAATGCATTATTATTATCATTATTTGTATATCTGCTATGGGACGAAGCCTCTAAGATAGCTGGCGGTACAGGCACTGCCCACCCCTCCTCTGAGTAAATGTTTGTTCTTTCACTCCTCTCTAATAGAGCATGCAAAGACTAAGAGTTATTTTAAAATCCTCTTATTATCCATTGTTGATATTACAATTACAATACAGTTATAGACATAATAAGTAATTACCACAGAAGGAAAGTGCACCATGATTTCATAAAATCTTTTGACATATAATTTTAGTAATAGATTTCAATCCAAACATTTCACTCTGATAAAACAGGAGCATGATGTTCTCTTTGTCGGCTGCATGCCATTTCAGAAAAGTTGTACCTTTTGATTGAGGAAAAGAGAATCAAGGTGCAAGCCAAGCCAGTTAATTACTGGCTGATCAGCACATCAATGAATATATTTCATCATGGGTGGTGTTTGGTAGGAAATATAGTGTCTGAACAACATCTGAAGTGTGTAGCCTATACAATTAATGCCAATGTGATCACCAAAGACAAATATACCATGGCACTAAAGCATAACTAAATGTTTGTTTATTTTTAGGACACGTAAGGTCATTCTTAGCTCTCTGTTGAGTGTTATGGAGACACCTGCTCTGCAGGAGTACAGCCCACAGGCCTTGATTTATTGCTGGTCTTTAGAATTCAAACGTTGTTATTTGCAGTTTGAATGTAAGCTAAAACCATTTTGGTGAGGTGAGAAGTTCTATTGCACCTTAAAGCTCGACTGTCGGTGAAAAATGAAATGAAACTGCTGGTGCGTCAATAGCAGCATTTGTCTAAAGTCTGTGTACATGTGATGTGAATATAGACATTTTGGTCCTTCTGCACCTTTAGTACAGGTCCACGCGCCTCTCCTCTGGCGGAAGGTGTGGAGTGGATGTTGAGAAGCAAAGTGAAAGTCGTTCCACTGACAAACAGTGACCACATACGTTTAACAGATCCACCTGTATGCCTGTTTCCAGAGACGCACTACCCGTCCATATTTCGCCAGAAAGCTTAAAGCCGCGGGACATGCCTTGTTGCGGTCTGCCTGAACCCAAATAACTTCTCCACGCAGCGTTAAATACGCAGCTGCAGATAGGCTACTCTTTGTTTCACCTTCTGTATCTTTATCATGCATCTGCTGCAGAGATTATAGCAGCTAAGGCTTTTTTTTCTTTGTCACACCCGTGATCTGTGCACCTGCTTAGAATAAATACATAGGAACCACATTTATGCAGTATAGCTGGGTGTTTAAATCCTGCGCAAAGTTCAAAGCAAATTGTTCCACACCGTAAGATTGGCTGACGCGCGCTCGAACGGTCCCGGACTGACAATTTTTCTCTGCACTCTGTCGCCTAATACGAAATCTAACACTGCAACACAGTTGCCTGCCAGAAAGGAATATGTTGTATTTGACCTACCTTGACGACTTAGATCCTTTAAAGGTTGCGCACAAATCTTCAGCCGCTGGAAGTTTGACTTAGTCTACTCCTGATCCCTCGGAGGAGTCGCACTGAGGGGGGAGGATGGACGCCACTGCTCTGCGCGCCAGCTCCGTGGATCTTTGTGTGTGTGTGTGTGTGTGTGTGTGTGTGTGTGTGTGTGTGTGTGTGTGTGTGTGTGTGTGTGTGAGAGAGAGAGTGTGAGCGCGCGTGCATGTGAGAGAGAGAGAGAGAGAGAGAGAGAGAGAGAAACAACAGACGTGGAGAGCTGTAGCCCCTTGCCAAAGGATGCTTCAGTCTCCTAGCAACAACAATCGATCTGGCAAGGAGACATTTTTATTGGATAAAAAGAAAACTTAGCCATTCACCCCCCTTAGCACATGGTTACCACTCAGAACAACAACTCCAGCTTCCCTGAGTGAAGGGAGAGAGAGGAGAGAGTGAGAAAAAAGAGGGAGAGGGAGAGAGAGATCACAGATGAATGTTTACATGTGTATTCGAGGTGCAGAATGACGTACAGAATTCCCATCCATCTGTCCTTGAAACCTGACTCAAGACATATATAGAGAAAAAGACAAATCCATTTTTTATTCCATGCAAGTTCCATCAATGTTTTAACACAGTATTACAATTTTACACTCTATGATGTAAGTGGCAAAGATAAACTGTGAGAACAACACTAAACATGAAAAACCTGGCACCGGCTGCATGGTTCAGTGGTAGAGATATAGCCCATCCAAACATAAACAACCTTAAAGCTGCGAGTAGAAGCCTACATCTCAAGTCTTTATCATACATCACACTGACGTGATGCATGATATATGGCAACCTCTCACACACACACACACACACACACACACACACACACACACACACACACACACACACACACACACACACACACACACACACACTCTCTCTCTCTCTCTCTCTCTCTCTCTCCTCGTTTCCCCCTATTTTTCCATCATGAGAACAGAAACAGTGGCACTCAGTGGTGTGTGTCTGTGTGTGTCTGTGTGAATGGCTGTGCATGCACACACACATATGTGCATCTGTACTTGTTTGTATGATTAGGCACATGGAGTCATTAGAATGCAAGTGAGCGGCCTCTCTCTCTACACACACACACACACACACACACACACACACACACACACACACACACACACACACACACACACACACACACACACACACACACACACACACACACACACACACACACACACACACACACACACACACTCACTCATTCTAGTCCTGATTTCAGTATTGTAAGGTTAGTCAAGTGCATAGAGATACACTGTCTGAGGGCTTGCTTAAAGCATTTTTTTGATTGCAGCTACAGGCCACAGCATGTTGTTTTGCCTGTTCTATATGCAGATGTATGATGACAGACGGCAGATGTTTTTGACTGCTCCTATGTTTTCCATATATTTACTGTGTGACACCATATGGCATAAGACAACTGTCTCTGAGGATAAGCTTCGGATGGGCAGAGATTGATTAGTTAACTGAAGAAGTAAGGGTAAGAGCATCCACTTCACACCTCTGTGACACACATGCATGCACAGGCATGAGGTGGGAAGAGCACACACACACACACACACACACACACACACACACACACACACAACACACACACACACACACACACACACACACACACACACACACACACACACACACACACACACACACACACACACACACACACACACACACACACACACACAGTAGTGCCCAGTGTCAGTCACATGTTTCCCGAACTTCATCCCTCATCCCTTCCTTGCCGAGATGCTGGCTACTCTAATAAAAGCCTCATTGTCTGCATGACATGCATATATGCAGAAAGCCCAGAAAGCCAGCTTTGTCCCATAAGGGTCCCTCAGCAAGAGAGCTTTGTGCCCGGCCTTTCCTCACAGTCCGAGGCAGAGAAAGAAAGAAAGAAAGAAGAAAGAAAGAAAGAAAGAAAGAAAGAAAGAAAGAAAGAAAGAAAGAAAGAAAGAAAGGAAAAGAATGATTGAGGGCGAGATAGATGCCAATGTGACAGATAGTATATGGAGAAGTTGAACTTAAGTATATGAAACCATATAGCCAGAGAGTGTGCGTTTGGAAAGCTAGTGTGCAGGAATTTAACGTTTTGCCTTATCACAGTGAACTGCTCCAGCTCATGCAGCAGGAAGTGGGTCCACTGGGATTATGTTTCCATCTCCTTTGATTCCCCACAGATTGTTTGTGTCCCTGCGCTAATAGAATTAGCCATGCTTCATTTCCCATGGTCTTCTGTCCTGTCTTGGCCTCGTGATGGATGGAGCTTCACACAGAGGAGTGAGTGTGCTTAGAAGTGTGCCCAGTGTTGGTCAGACAACAGTGCAAGTTACAACCGCAAGATTCCATTTGCTTTGGTCAGTGTGATCACTTGTGATGTGGCCAAGTATACGAAAGGACATCTTCATTATGACAATAATACAATTTTAGGCTTCTATTTGACATATGATGAAGAAATCAGTTGTACTCTTGCATTTGCCTTACACATTTGCCTTATGACAAATTACAGTAAATTGGTAAATAAGAGTAGAAAAAAAGGAAAATCCAAGGCACTCTTTTTCAAAATTGTTTAAAAAGCCTTTATTTTACTGGCAGTAATCCACAGTAATCAGTAATCCAGAAGGCCTAATGGTTGAGGGTTTAGAAACGATCAAAAAGAACATTTGGGGTGGTGACCGATTAAAATTACAGAGAAAAACATTTTATATGATTTACAGGCCACAGTGTACCCTTGGTTGAAGGTAGATTTCAGTCCTTTCTTGTGATCATTTTCTCTGTGTATATTTGTTTGGGCTTACAGTTTTTTTCGATTGCTAAACAACAGTGGGCACAACTGGAGTCACACGTGCAAAACGCTAACTACAGTCTGCACAGCAGCAGTTCATGTGGACCAAACTCTAGTTCGTTTTTCATTGCTTGAACACAGTTTTCAAAACTCTACACACTTATCCCATGACTTTAACCACAACGTGCACAACACTGTAGATTTACAGCACTTTGTTCAAATGCTAACACACTGCTGTCAAAACTGTTAACCACACATTCAAAACAGAATAGATTTCAGTCTGGTGCCTATCAAACACTGCTGATTGGAATTTTAGCTGAAAGCCTAAGCAGGTGTCTTGTTTTAGACTAGTTAGTGAAGATATACGGTATTTATACAGAGAAAGCTCAGAAAGCCTTTTTTGTATACAAAGACCAAATAAGAATGAAACAATTATATACTGTACCGTTTGAGAGAAACAGGTAAAAGAGCAAAGATACCAATATGTCCAGGTAAGATGTCTGAGGTTATGTACACAGCTATAAAAAAAAAGTGAAAAACACTATATCTTTACAATAGTAACACTGCGTTCTTACTGTTTTTCAGAAAGTAATGGAGGTGAAAGCAATAGAAACACCACATTCATTTGTATTTAGAGATGATGCAGACATCCAATGTGATGAAGAAAACTTGCCACATGATGCTGGAGAGAGGCAGGATTAGTCACACTATTCTTTGGTACTGTTACGTATGTACCTTTGTACAAAATACTTTATTGAAGAAAACTGCTGATTTTCATTCCTTCTTGTTTACCTTATGTAAAAATTGGTATGCTATACAATCTATATTTTTTCCTTAAATAAACTATTGAGTAGTGTCAAGTCACTCAAATTGTTCAAACTGTAAAGATGAAAAAGTTTGTCATTTCTGTATTGGTGTTTGATGCTAGTGTTTTTACCCTCAGTGTGTTCTGAGTGACAGTGTGTGTTATCTCAGTGAGGCTTGTGCATAGTGTTTGGCTGCACTGAGCCTGTTTTGAGACGTGCGTTAAGAGTTGTGTTGCTTTGAATGAGTTTTGCAGGTGATGTGAACTGTTTAGCTCAGGTGACTGTTGGTAGTGCAGACTGTAGTTTGAGTTTTGCACATGTGACTCCAGTTGTGCCCACTGTCGTCAAACAATCGGAAAAAACTGTAACTTGCAATGTAGCCACTTAGTGGACTCTCTCCGTATGCGGATATTTACGATGTATAGCCACCTAGTGAACTGGTTTTTGTTTTTTTGTTCTTTTGTATGTGAACATTTACAGCCAGCCACCTAGTGGATAGTTTTGGCATGTTTCATGTGGGAACTCCCAGTGTCAGTGTTTCCAATCAGCCTACACAAAAGGGGGAATTGTTTGTCTGGGAAGCACACCCTGAAGAAGGCTGTCTGCGCCACTACGCGTGGGTTGCTTCTCCCTATGTCTTTTAAATTTTCTCTTATGAAATAGCCCGTAAAATAAAGGCTTTTTAAACAATTTTGAAGAAGAATGCCTTGGATTTTCCTTTTTATCTACACTTACAGTTTTTTTCGATTGCTAAACGACAGTGGGCACAACTGGAGTCACATGTGCAAAACTCAAACTACAGTCTGCACTACCTACAGTCACCTGAGCTAAACAGTTCACATCACCTGCAAAACTCATTCAAAGCAACACAACTCTTAACACACGTCTCAAACACTATGCACAGGCCTCACTGAGATAACACACACTGTCACTCAGAACACACTGAGAGTAAAAACACTAGCATCAAACACCAATACAGAAATTACAAACTTTCTCATCTTTACAGTTTGAACAATTTGAGTGACTTGACACTACTCAACAGTTTATTTAAGGAAAAAATATAGATTGTATAGCATACCAATTTTTACATAAGGTAAACAAGAAGGAATGAAAATCAGCAGTTTTCTTCAATAAAGTATTTTGTCTCTAGTAATTTATGGAATTACTGGGGGAAAAAAACTAAAGGTACATAACAGTACCAACGAATAGTGTGACTAATCCTGCCTCTCTCCAGCATCATGTGGCAAGTTCATCACATTGGATGTATGCATTATCTCTAAATACAAATTACTGTAATGTGGTGTTTCTATTGCTTTCACCTCCATTACTTTCTGAAAAACAGTAAGAACACAGTTTTACTATTGTAAAGATATAGTGTTTTTCACTTTTTTTTATAGCTGCGTACATAACCTCAGACATCTTACCTGGACATATTGGTATCTTTGCTCTTTTACCTGTTTCTCTCAAACAGTACAGTGTAGAATTGTTTCATTCTTATTTGGTGTTTGTATACAAAAAAAGACTTTCTGAGCTTTCTCTGTATAAATACCATATATGTTCACTAACTAGTCTAAAACAAGACACCTGCTTAGGCTTTCAGCTAAAATTGCAATCAGCAGTGTTTGATAGGCACCAGACCGAAATCCATTCTGTTTTGAATGTGTGGTTTACAGTTTTGACAGCAGTGTGTTAGCATTTGAACAAAGTGCTGTAAATCTACAGTGTTGTGCACGTTGTGGTTAAAGTCATGGGATAAGTGTGTAGAGTTTTGAAAACTGTGTTCAAGCAATGAAAAATGAACTAGAGTTTGGTCCACATGAACTGCTGCTGTGCAGACTGTAGTTAGAGTTTTGCACATGTGACTCCAGTTGTGCCCACTGTCGTTTAGCAATCGAAAAAAACTGTAATTGAATTCCCGACCCCAAAGAGCACCTTCAAACATCTGACTGAACTTCCTGAGCACCCTGGACTTGTCTTTCCAGGGTAAATAAGAGTGTTTTTTATGTATGTGTGTATGTTTTGTGAAAAAAAAAAAAAAAAAAAAAAACATACAACTGCTTTAAACACATGCCAAAAATGTTTTTACTAATTGAGGTTAGGTTTTAAAGGAACACGGCGACTTATTGGGACTTTAGCTTATTCACCGTAACCCCAAGCATTAGATAAGTCCATACATACCCTTCTCATCTCCGTGCGTGCTGTAACGCTGTCTGGCTCCACGGGTAGCTTAGCATAGCACAGAACATGCAGGTGAATGGTTCCAGTAATCCTACTGCTCCGAATTGTGACAAAAGGGACAAAATAACGCCAACATGTTCCTATTTACATGTTGTGATTTGTAGAGTCACAGCGTGTACAAAAAACAATGTAACATCTTCTGACCGTAAACAAACCAGGAACTATATTCTCAGACAGGCTTGCTGCGAGCATATCACTCCACCCAAGTACTATATTCACATATGTTTGTTTAGGGTTAGAAGATGGCTGTGTCTCATGTTATGTTGTTTTTTGTACACGCTGTGACTCTACAAATCACAACATGTAAATAGGTACATGTTGGCGTTATTTTGTCACTTATTCGGAGCAGTAGGATTACTGGAACCATTCACCTGCATTTTCTGTGCTGGCCTGATGCCGCTGGAGCCGTTAGACAGCCTTACAGCATGCACGGAGATGAGAAGGGTATGTATCGACTTGTCTAACTCTGGGGGTTATGGTGAATAAGCTAAAGTCCCAATAAGTCGGCATGTTCCTTTAAGGTCGAAGGGTTCAGATACAGTATTTACATGAACACATTCCAGATGGAAGAGCTGAAGTCCAGGGGACCAAGCTCTGAATTCCACCACTACAGTGGGTATAGACTTACTTTATATATTTTTGAAAAACGTAATATACCAAATGTCTGTTTTAGGAACCATGCGGAGAGGATCACACTGCACAAAATCAACAGGCTGCAGGTATAGTATCAAAAGGAAAGCTACTATACCCAGATAACATTCCTACACAAATTAGTTCAATAGAAAGCATTTCATTAATTAACCTGGCATCCCCACTGTATAACTATAATCAATAATATTTTATGAGGTTAGAGTGACTTTTCTTTACTTTACAGTTTTTAATCTACAAAAAAAAAACACTATTTACTTCCTTCTCTTTGGTCCCTTTGACCTGGTTCAGAAAATCCAAATAGTTCATTTAGAACAGTCATAGACCGTACAGTCCATGAGAATAGCAGAGGCATCATCATGGTTTGATGACCCACAAAGGTCTGCCAGTGTGTAGCTGGCAATTGAAAACCACGGCCATATTTGGAAATTAAACATGACGCATATGAAATTTGTCCTAAATGTGTTTTAGATGGCTAAGTAAAAACGTGTGAGTGTGTGTGTGTGTGTGTGTGTGTGTGTGTGTGTGTGTGTGGGTGTGTGTGTGTGTGTGTGTGTGTGTGTGTGTGCGTGTGTGTGCGTGTGTGTGTGTTTAAGTGTGAATATCATATGGTTGGTAATGTTGTTTTGGGCTGTTTATGACTCCTAGCAGGGGGTTGGTCTCTAATTATCTTGGTTACAGAGGCATGGCCAACAGGCTGCAGGCCACACACTCTTAACAGGACGTGCACTGACCTGTCTCATGTTCGTCTGCTCGCCAGTCCAACACTCACACACACACACACACACACACACACACACACACACACACACACACACACACACACACACACACACACAAAAGCACATACGTACATAATCATGCACCCAAAACTAATGCTTTGTTATTAAGCAGTGACTCACCTCACACAACCTTCTGCCCAGCGTGATTTACACCCAAACTTTATTCGTTGCCATGTAGGATCAGATGGACAAATGGTTGTTACTGATACAACTAAAAGTTTAGCTTTTTTTGTAACATGCTTTCACTGTTTCTTTCTGTTCTTGCTCTGTTTTAGGGCTCATTATTTTTGTTCATTTTAAACTAAAACGTGTGAACTTATATATAAAGCAATACAATTATTAAAAATCCAGATGAAAAGCTGACTTTTTGTGTTATAAAGAAAATGTAACACAAACATTCTGTAATAAAAAAAAGACCTCCCCCCAAACACAAAATCTCGAATGGAGTGACTATAATGAGTCTGTACTGCTATTCCAACATAGGGCGCCGTCTCAATTTAGATTGGACTGAAGTAACACTGGCTGGATTTGTCAACCTGCCACACCGACAGATACACTACTACTCTCACAGACCTCCGCACAGAGTTCAACAACGTTTCTCTGACTCTGCCACGATTGAACGAGAACTGGAGCTGATGTCCCAACCACTTCCATTTGAGATTGAGAAAGCCCCCCCGGATACACTACAACAAGTCGCACTACAGATCACAGCTGACGGACAAATATCTGTCCTCTTTGCTGCGTATTTCGATATCAGACATGAAATCTTTGTTTGATGGTCTTGCAAAACAAAGTGACCGTCTCAATTTTCCCATTAGGCTAAATTACATGGTTTGTCATAGTGTCATTAATAAATATCTCACAGTCATAATTATTTTGCATTGGTCAGTTACACAGTAGTCTCGCTTTGCCAGACCCTCCTCCAAAGCGTGCTGGAGGAGAGTCTAGCTACTCCACATAGCCTTCTCTCTTTGGAGGACTTGTGCAAAGGAGCTAATATGCATTTCCCTCAAAAATACATGTTTTTGAGCTTTCCATTCACAAGTATCACATTTACTGTAAATAGCAGAGAACTGAAAATACAAAGACCTTTGGAATTTGGGTGAGAATCAGTGTGAGCCTACTGTGCGTTACAAAAAAATCTGTGCAATGATTGTTGAAAATCAGTAACAAAATGAAAATGATGACCCTCAGTTGCTCTGTATTTAAATTATACTTAACACATGCAAATTCAGAAACACTCCAGGTGTGTTTTCACGCACATGGTTATGTACATTCAAACATGTCCAAATGTGCGCACGCACGCACGCACGCACGCACACACACACATACACACACACACACACACACACACACACACACACACACACACACACACACATCCACACAGACTGTGTACAGTATCCGATTTGGCCTCTCCTCTGAGCTTTCTCACCACGACCACAATTCATTAGTAATTGACCGCAGCAGCCTCACTCATTAAATATTAACAGGCTACTAGTGAATAATTGATTAATGATATGAGGAGATCTGCAGCAGCATTCTGACAATAAGAATGCATGGATGAGAGGAAGGACAGGCTGTATCCATACAATGTTAAGCAAAGGCCCCGACACACACACACACACACACACACACACACACACACGCGCGTAATACGCGCATGCACAACGCATCACATGCGCTGCCTTAACGCTACACGCCTCAACGCTACCGCATTACGCGTGCACACCACATGCATACGCAACACACACACACCTGCGTACGCGTTACGCGTACCGTAGCACACACACACCACCACTCACTCACTCACTCACTCACTCACTCACTCACTCACAATTTAATTAAATCACTGGTCAAATGACAGACATTTTTTAGCAAGTGTAAACACACTGTACAGTACATAATAAATGTAATGCCATGTTGACCTCTGAAGCCAGAAAAGTATTGACTGATAACCTCATTTGGAACTAAATGTCGAAGAATAATGTTACCACCTTTGTGCTCCTAAAGATTTCTATCAATCTTAGTTTTAGAGCCAGTTGGCTGATGCTGTATCTTATTTTATACAGAACGCTAACCCAATTTCTTTGAGCAAACACTCTGCAGTTTGTCAGTCCCAACAGGTAGGCTACTCATTGTGTGTATTTGTGATTATTGCAGCCCGAATATTGCAGTAATATTTGCAGCATTTTTTTGTCTGAGTGTGTTTTTGTGATACATTGTGGTTTGGATTGTAATGTTGTGGCAAAAAAAGGAGGATGATGGAGGGTCAATACACAACCTCCACAATCCAGATTTGCCCTGTTCCCTATCACCAGGACAATATCATATGTCAGTGCCTTCTAAAACCATTAAAAATCACTAATAAAAATAATACACAATAAAACAGTTTTCCGCTTTGACACCCCTGGTTAAGATTTGGTTTGGTTTAGGCACAGAAATTACTTGGTTAGGGTTGGGTTACAGTAACTATAGACTATATACATGCTCTTGGTTAAAAGATACCAACGAGGACTGGCGGCAGGAAACAGGAAGTAAATAGTGATCTCCCATGTCAAAGTCCAATATTTTGTTGACCCATCTGACCCAATATATACTGTATGCATCCTATACTTTTATCAACGTGTTCTTGTCTTTCAGTACATCACGTCCACTTCCTGATCCATCATTGCTGACAAAGATGACAAAACAAGGCTTTTGGTTGATTTTTTTAATTTAAGAAAGGGCACAGCTGATGATTACGAAGGGTGTAATGTAACATGTAAAAATGTAATGAATCACAGCTCCCAGGAATATACTTTACGTATATATTTTTACGTATAATGTTGGCACTGGAAAATTAGTTGCTTTTAATCTTGTACATGTGTATAGTGACAATAAAAGGCATTGTATTCTATTCTATTTTCCATTGGCAGGAACTATTTAAAAAAAAAAACACTTAAGGCAAAGACACAATGCACATTGTAAGTGTCTCTTTTGGGTTTTCTGCATGTCTAAGAACAGGACCAATCTGTGATTGGTATCAAATTGGCTGAGGACATTAAAATGTTGATTGCTTTGGCCCTTAAAAGCCTTCAAGCATCCCTAATGATAGGGATTTCTTATTGAAAGTGGTTAGACAGAGTTTCATTAAAGTTATCTGTCATTAACCTGATTAGACGTTCAAAAGAGACAAGGCTAGTTTAAAGTGTGAGAATAGTACAAATTAAGTTTTAACTTTGGTACCAATGCCTTAGTTATAAACAGTGCTGCATAGTCACTGTAGTAATGTCTGCCGATATGAAAATTGGATCTGAAACACACACACACACACACACACACACACACACACACACACACACACACACACACACACACACACACACACACACACACACACTCACAGTACTAATGCTGACACTCAAGGAGTAAAAATTAGGATAATGACATCTAGCAGCGAAAATAAGAGCTGGATGTCTCCTTACTGGAGTCAAGCTGACAGAGAGCTCATCAGAGGGAGAATAGAGTGAGATATGTCCACTGTCAGCGCTGATGAAACTCACCAGGACTTGGCAGGGGCCAGTCACAGAGGTGCTCGATGATGAATAGCGGGCAGGCTCACCCCGTTAAATTAAATAATGGTGTGTGTGTGCATGTACGTGTGTATGTATGTGTATGTGTGTGTATGTGTTTATATGCCTATGCTCATACAAGTGTGTCTTGCCGGTCTCGGCTCCTGAAACTCAGAGCAGTTAAGCAGGCAGAACAGTTCATTATCACATGTTTTAATATTTAATTTTGCGATTTGATAAACGATGATGTTTCATTAATGAGGTGATCCATCCCTGGATAGACAAGAGTCATCCAAACCAGCACAGCACTGTGATTCAGAAACTTCTACTGTACATGCCTCATCCTTTTTATGCTTTGGTTTACTCAGAGATGCAGCATGTTGTTCTTTACTTTTCCACATGTATTTTTGGCTTATCTCTTAATCAGTATTATGTAGTGTGAGATTTTGTTATCTGTTTGTGCATGTTTGCTTTAAATAGCACATGAATCATTTCATCCATGTCCATTAATCTCCCATTTGGTTAATTATCACAGTTGCTAATTACAAACCTCTCAACAGAAGTAGACCTCCTCTGCCTGCTGCTTCCCTTATTCTTCCTCTGCATTCCCTCTCCTTTCTTTACTGTGTTGCCATTCGCAACATGGCAAAAAGACAGTAGCACAGAACACTTTATATAAACAGGAAGTTTAGTTATGACAAATTGATAAAAAATGTCTGGGAACATATCCAAAACTCAGGAGATCATCAGTCCTGAGCAGACAGTGACATTGGATGAATCTATAGCTCTGCCATTAGATTATACACCCCCTCTCCCTTTTTTTAAGTGGAACCCTCGCTTGGCTATGTATCCTCTGCTATTTCTGCCCATGCCAGTCGCACCAGGATGGATTCTCTGAGAGGGGGGCTTTGAAGAGCTGTCCAGGTGAGAGCTTGGCAATGGCAGAGCTTTTTCTATTCTTTCACAGAGTACCCTTCAGAGCCTCAAATTGCCCTGCAGTGTTATGGATAATACTCAAATCCACACTAAAATCAGACACACACCAGAACTAAGAACTGCACGCCCACAAGTACTGTATACACAAAGCATATGCGCACACTCTTTCAGGTACACACACACACACACACACACACACACACAGTTCCTTCACATATTAAAATAGCAAGTTGGACTAAACGAAAAAGCGGAAGACAATTGCTCTGGTATGAAACTTTCCCTTGATACCATTTCAAACACAGCGGAAAAAACAAACTTAAGTGCTTTAACAGTTTATTTTTCTCTCTGGACTTCATCTCTTCTCTCAGTCCACCTCTTTCTGTTTCCTCTTCCCATCCCCCCTTAATTTTGCCTCCCCTCTTCTAATCAGTAAAAACATAGCCAGAATACAGATTAGACCATATGCGCGCGTGTGTGTACGTGTAATTTTGTGTGTCTAATTATGTGTGCTGTTCTATTCAAAGACACTGTAGAGAGGCAATGTGGTGTAGTGAAAAGTGAACTCATCACTTGACAGGTCTTCGGAGGTGCTCCCAAAATGCACCAAATGTTAATTCCAAGAGCTGCTGCTCTCTTCTCTCTTTCCGAGTCCATCAAAGGATAGATCCAATGTGTACTGACGTTACCTCACAGGGCAACACTGTGTTTTTCTTTCTTCGGAATCCTTGTTTGCCTCAATTTTAGAGGAGCTCAGCGTCGATAAAGACCCTCTGAGGTCATGGATAGTATGGGTCTCTACAACACATCCCAAGCTGATTTTAGACAGAATACAATAGCGTGGGGCCTGCCACCCTGCCTTTAATTTATGCATCTCAATAACAGCCACATCTATGATATTGCATGCATATAAGCACACAAGATACACATGGACATCTACTTTCAAACACACAACACTTAATATACAGATGCAAACAAAGCTTTCAAGTGGTACATGCATCCTGTACACACACACACACACACACACACACACACACACACACACACACACACACACACACACACACACACACACACACACACACACACACACACGAACAGATTGCTACCACGAGTGAACCACAGTTACGTAGGTAATACATTTTCCTGCTCACATAATCTTGGAGATGACAAACTACATATAGCTAAGAATTTATTTTATTCATGAGTGTCAAGTTTGCGCACGCCTGGGTAAACACATTTTGCTCATGACCATTTCAGATTTTTTTTTTTTCATTTCCGGTTTGTGTGTGTGTGTGTGTGTGTGTGTGTACCGTGTCATAGAGCCTTGGGGGTACAATTTTAAATCGCAGCCTTAAGGTGGCCTCCTCACTGATCAAGTTAAACCAGCCAGTTACTGTGGTGCACCAGGCGAGCCAATGTGAATAAATATCATGATTTATTGGCTGCCAGGCATTGATATTGAGCCAAAATGTTGAATAGATGGTTACCTTTGGAACAACAACCACTGTTATTTACTATTTCTAAGGTTCAACATTTCTAAGTTTGTTTTAAAGTGCTCATATTATACTTTTTGGCTTTTTCCCTTTCCTTTATTGTGTTATATATATTTTTGTGTACGTTATAGATTTACAAAGTGAAAAAGCCCATAGTCCACCCCAAAGGGACTTACCATCTCCAACAGAAAACACTGCTCACAAACTGCTCCAAACAGCTCTATTGTAGTCCAGCCTTTACTTCTGTGACAAACGTTATAATTCTCACCTAGCTGCTAGCATGGCACGCCCTCATACTCTGCAATTGACTAGCTAGCAGTGACTAGCTAGTCAATCCCAACAAAGATGGAACAGAAGTGAGATGCCTCACTCGGTAGCTAAAACAGAGAGTTCAACACACAGGGTGGAAAGAGGAGCTGCAGCTCATTCAGGAAAATAAAAACCCAGAGTGATGCAAACATTCCTCTTTCCCCCAAGTTTTTTGTATTATCAATTTTTTAAATCTATTATTCACACATTTATTCTTATTAATATGCATATCAATAACAATTCTTCAAAACAAATAATGAGAGTTATGTAGTCCGTGACATATGGTGCATGTGCTTCTTCTTCTTTTTAATCGTCCTCTTCTGCAGTCAAGTGGACGATTTGTGGTTCAAGCTGGGCTGGGAAATAAATCTGTTTTGCATGCTGGCACACAGTTTGTAGGAGCAGATCTGAAGTCAGTTTCATATCTAAATTAGAGCACTCAGTAGCAACACATTGTAAATGAGTCCTAATGAGTTTCCCAGCCTTTATTTTCTGCACTGTTAGACATCCCTATGGCAGCACTGAGATGTCAGCCACTCCTGCTGGGGCTAATATCCTACAACCACCATGATGACACTGCCACCAGTCATTCACATACACACAGGTAATTGCATGCTCCAGGCATGTACAGTATATATATATATATAGCTTGACTAGGAGATCTGAAAGAAAAGGTGTATCCAGCTTAAGGTAGTCCTCTTTGGGGCACACATTTCTGTCACTTTTGAACACAACTCATGTTAAAGGGGTGATAGAATGATTATATAGGGTATTTCACACTGTTCCTTATGGTCTCCTAATGGGGTATGTAACATTGGTTGGGCTGAAAATGGCCTGGTTGATATTTTATTGGCCCTTATGCATCCCTGTGTTTTGGCCCTATTTGTAACAAGAGCTTTTCTTCCAAATATGGTATGGTCATGAATATTTAGATGAGCTGCGCGCTGATTGGTTGAGCGAATCCCCAATACACATACATTAGAGAAGCGACAGAATCTCATATTCCAGACAGATACTGCGATGTTTTATTACCAAATTCACTTCTGATACTTTTTTAAGCGAGAAATCAACTATATAAATCTGAAATATGGGCCGTTTTACAAAATTTGATGGCTAATTGCAAATTTGGTAAGACGTGTCGGACTTTAGGAGCTCCACACAGTCTGACGAGAAGCGCAGCGCGCCTGGGCTCCATACCCGGGACAAAGTCACCCTTTGTGGATACTGCACTCTACGGGGCTCCGCGGCCAGCTGCCGGCATAACTATAATAATATATTTACGGTTTGAATTTCGTCGCATTCTGCATTATAAGGCATTTTTATGAACGGGAGGCATCTTTGTAGGACGAGCAGCTGCGTCAATATGTCCCATTCATTACAATGGGGAAATACCGCAAGCTAGCTAGCTACACTTTCGCCACAACTAAATTAGATTTACAGTTTGAATTTCGTCACGCCACTTATATAACATCATTCCCCAATGTCTTATAAAGCTAACCGTTGAGTCCGATTTGATTTTAAGGCATTTTTATGAACGCGGTATGCGTCTTTGTAGGACCAGCAGCTGCTTGCAATATGTCCCATTCATTACAATGGGGAAATACCGCGCTAGCTAGCTACACTGTCGCCATAACTAAATTATATTTACAGTTTGAATTTCGTCACCGCTTATATACTTATATAACATCTCCCCAATGTCTTATAAAGCTAACCGTTGTGTCCGATTTGATTTTAAGGCATATTTATGAACGGAGGGCGTCTTTGTAAGGACCGAGCAGCTGCTGCTATATGTCCCATTCATTACAATGGGGAAATACCGCAAAGCTAGCTACGCTACACTACTCCCATAACTAAATTATATTTACGGTTTGAATTTCGTCACGTAACATATACAACATCATTCCCCAATGTCTTATAAAGCTAACCGTTGTGTCCGGATTTGATTTTAAGGCATTTTTATGAACGCTGATGCAGTCTTTGTAGGACCAGCAGCTGCTTTATATGTCCCATTCATTACAATGGGGAAATACCGCAGCGCTAGCTAGCCCTATCTCGCCATAACTAAATTATATTTACAGTTTGAATTTCGTCACGCCACTTATATTACATCATTCCCCAATGTCTTATAGCTCAAAACCGCCGTTGTCGTATTTGATTTTAATGCATTTTTAGCTGAACGCAGCTCTTTGTAGGAACGAGTAGCTGCTTGCTATATGTCCCATTCATTACAATGGGGAAATATCGCAGCTTGCTCACTTTCGCATAACTAAAGTATATTTACAGTTTGAATTTCGTCACGGCATGAATATTACAGGTTCCTCAAGGTCTTACAAAGCTTAGCTAACACTTGTTCGATTTCGGATTTCAATTGAATGTATTTTGTGAATGTCAGAGTTAGGAGGAGGCTAGCTAGCTCTCATTGATGGACTCCATCTCACCGCGGCTCTATTAATGAGACTCGCGGACAAGAGGCGTTTATTTCCCCGATTGTTTGTTTAAATAACTCAACACACATACCCATTATAAGATTTACTGGAACCTGCGGGCTGCGGTAAAAGATTGCGGGCGTAACAAGCTCGCTGACACTGCGGTCAGGGCGGCGATGTAGCAACCCAGGCAGCACCAACACCGGCACTAAACTCCGACACATTTCTCGCATAAAAAAGTTTCAGAAGTGAATTTTGTAATGGAATAGCAGAGATCTGCGTGACCTAGCAAGATTCAGAAGACTACCTGATCTCAGGTCAGTTGTGTAGCCTATGTAAATGTTGGGGCGTGACTGTTCTCTTAAGGTTCCGGTTTTTGAGATGCTTGCGTAAGCAACTCAGCTTTGTTGGGATTCGCCCGTTTTCAGCGGCAGTTTCAAAATATGAGATTTTCATAGTAAAGGGGTGTCAGTGGGACTTTAAGCTTCTATGTATGTCCTATTTACCCACCGAACTGTCGTTACTCAACTATGACAGGGTAAAATCGGTTTTGCATTCTATCACCCCTTTAACAACTGTTTTAAGATGCCATATGCTGTTATGTGTCAAAGTGGAACATCCCGTTTAGTGCATGCAGCAATAATCATCTCATGACTCATCTGAATACTAAATCTCTCTGTTTTAGACTTCCATGCAAAACACCTCCAATCCTCATGCATACTGCTAAATACGAGAAAAAAAAACAAGAAAAAAAAAAACGCTGGCAGCATCTGCCACGAAGACTTAGAGATCTGCTACCTAAGTATGTGGGGCAGCATACATTAATCATAACAATATTGAGTGGAGTGACAGATACTCATATCAGCATTTACATAAACAAGTGGAACAGGGTATGAATCCAAATGATGTACCATAAAGTATGGATGATATCAGACAGGAATTGTACCACAAATGCTGGAGAGCATGAACTTGTAGGTGACAGGCAATTCAATGAGCAGGCATTGTAACCCAGAATAAGCTTGATAACAGAAGTACATTTTTCTTTTGCCGGTCAATCTAACAACTCTTATTGCTTGTGTCTGAGGATGCTCGTCTTCTGATGTTTTTGTGCATCTTGTGGGTGTAAAAAAGAGAGTGTTTCTACCGTCTATAGATTAAGCATGTCTGTATTCAAAGGGCAGGAGCTGATCTATGAATAGAGTGCTATTGTAAAATGTTGGGATGAGTGCCAATCTAATAAGGCTGCTAAGGATATATTGAATAGAGCATCACAACAACTGTAATCTGGGAGTGTTGCGTCACCTCTTACAGCTAATCTTCCTATGGTAATAAAGCAAGCAACAAGGATACTGCTTAGCTGGGCAAAGAGAAAACAAATGCATAAAGGAATCTGACTGACTTTTCCTGTCTTCCTGTTGAGTTGTCTATCTTTGTCTGTTTTCTCTCTCTTTCACTGTCTGTCCACCTGTTGCAGCCTAGCATGCATACACTCTTGCTTAGCAGAGGATTGGAGTTTGTGTTCCGGGGAAAACACAAGACTTTTACCCAGGAAAGACATGTTCACATCCTGTGAGTTCTACTTAAGGCGAGTTTTAATCCAAATCATGATCTTTTTTTTTTTTAAGATATTTTTTTGGGCCATTTTAGCCTTTAACAGGGATAGAGGGGGATGACATGCAGCGAATGACCTCAGGTCAGACTTGAACCCTGAGCCACTGCGTCGAGGACTGAGCCTCTGCATATGGGTGCCCACTCTACCAGGTGAGCTACCCAGGCGCCCCACGATCTTTTTTCTACTCTTAACTAGTCGTTTTGGTGCCTAAACTTAACTGTCGCTGCCGCATGACGATCACCTTTTGTCGGCTATAAACTGCAACGGCCGCTTAAATGAGCAGGACCTCGCGTTGCTCTATACCCGGCTGAAACTCACCTTTTTTTTGGTTAAACTTAACGGCAATGGCAGATGAAACGACTGCGACCTCACTGTGCCCTGTACCCAGCTCACAGTAACATTTTCTTGGCTAAATTTAATTGTAAAGACCGCTAAACGTAACTGTCATGTGACCGGTTATGCGCTGTAGTGTCGTAGGATATCATATGAATTGTTATGCATACGTTTTCGTACAATGTCATTCAAACTCATTCATGAGAATGCATTGAAGAGGGTGATTTGTTTTTGCTACATTACAACTGTGTTCAAATGTCTGTGTTTGTGTGTGCATGCATGTGCATCTGTGTGTTTCTGGGCATGTATTGCTATCAATACGTCGCAAGAATTTGTTATCTGTTGTTGGTTTTTGTAACAGTCAGTAGTAAATCCCTCAGAAGAATGTTCACTATCATGGTATAACACACTGAGTTTCTCTTTGTGCTGTCAGGCCACCCTTCATGTGAGGGTGTGTGTGTGTGTGTGTGTGTGTGTGTGTGTGTGTGTGTGTGTGTGTTTCTTTATAGCTTGAGGGGAAACTGACGTTCTAGCGCAGGCTGGATAACATACACACAATATCAATATTTGTCAGTGCAGAAGTAAAGATGCAGCTTGCAATGCGTGAAGTGCTGATAAATCTCAAAATATCAGAAATCAGTATTAATGCATAAGGCTCTTTCCATCCATTCTTCTGTTTCTCTGAAGTCCTCTGGGTGTTTTTATCGTTTATAAACCCTCAAATATATATATATATATATATATATATATATATATATATATATATATATATATATATATATATATATATATATATTGTGTGCTCACAGAAAAGCATCACCTTGTCTTTCCCTACCTCTCTTCCCACCTTTCCTTTACCTCTTCCTGCCTCTACCCCAGCTCTCATTCTTTACTCCCACCTTCGTCCTCCTCTTTGCTGGGTACAGGGCAGGGTAACAGAACTGTCTCGTCTTTAAGACGTGAGGAGGTTGATCTTCAGAAAGTGGAATCTAGATAGCATGTCTTGCAGTGCTTCAGGAATCTGTATGTGTGTGTGTGTGTGTGTGTGTGTTTGTTAGATGTTTTTCACCCACATGTGTCTACGTATGACACACTTATAGATAAAAGCCCTCTCCCCAACATTGCTTAGTTTTGCTAAGTAAATCAACAGAAATAGTTTGCAATTTCAGCTGCAATAAAGCTTTGCCTTCATAATTCTCACAACATACAGTCATTAGTCATATTTATAGTGTGTCATCAACTCATTACATACACATATATGAACATCTACTTGCCCTTGCTGTGTTGCTGTGTTATTATTGGACATAAAATGGACCTTATTAGTCTTGCAAATTGCTTTTGTACAGATTTTAATAGTTTTTGTTTTGTTTTGTAGGATAAAAGACATTAATAAAACTCCTAGCTGCATAACAGTTAAACTCAGTAAAGGCTTTTGTTTCCACAAACAACAAAGAAATAGAACATCTCACTGCAAACTTGCAAATTAGCGTGCAACTTAATTTACAGGAAACCAAACGTATCTCATTTCAGACAGTGCTAGCGGATACAGGATTTGCTGCTCCTGAAAGAACAACTTTTAATGTTGTGCTTCTATTGATGAGCAAGATATGTTTTAACTCGAACGATACAAGTGTCCTGCAAGCATCTCTGCGCTTTTCTATTCTGTGGATTGAAATAGGGTTCTTATGTGATGAGACTTCCAC
This sequence comes from Perca fluviatilis, assembly GCF_010015445.1. NCBI lineage: Eukaryota > Metazoa > Chordata > Actinopteri > Perciformes > Percidae > Perca > Perca fluviatilis. Next base: position 14,837,034 of record NC_053119.1, on the reverse strand, counting down.
TGATGACGGACTTGGATCTCTTCAGATTAAGGCAGCTTTCATTACACAGACACGGTACCAGGAGAAGCATAGACAAAGACAGGACAGAGCACTCAAAGCATCTCAACATCACACTGTGATCCTCTGCTATAAATCTGTATCCTGTCTACCTCCAACCATTATACAGTATTATTAGTTATCTAAACTTGTCCTAATATGGTGGAAACAATGTCTAGACACAGCCAGATGGCACCCACCTCAGTCTTTTCCTTTAGGGGCCTTCTCAAGATCAGAGGTGAACCTGAGTATTTAGGGCCTTTTGTCTTGCATTTCATTTCTACCTGTCTAGCTGTCACCATTCCTCACTACAAGTCTCTAGGTCATTTACACAACAATACAATGCCATATGATACTTAGAATAACACACACGCATATATAAATATATAGTCTTTTCTTTTCATGATACTTTCTACTTCTACTCCACTACATTTCAGAGAGAAATATTGTACTTTTAACTACATTAATCTGACAGCTTTGGTTAGTAGCTACATTAAATTAAAGGTTTTTGCAAACAAAATACAATGTTTTATTATAAATTAACCTACCCAACAATATAAAGGCCTACACAAGTACAGCTGAAATGATTAGACGATTAAACACTTGATTTACAGAACTGGTTGGAGCGTTTCCAGTTTCTAAAATGTGAGGATTTGTCTGCATTGAGTACTTTTACTTTTAATACTTTAAGTATATTTTCCTGATGATACTTACATACTTTTACTTAAGTAACATTTTCAATGCAGGACTTTAACTTGTAACTGAATATTTTTACATTGTGGCATTAGTACTTTTACTTAAGTAAAGCATTTGAATACTTCTTCCACCACTGCATATATATATATATATATATATATATATATATATATATATATATATATATATATATATATATATATAGATAGACCAGGGGCTCATCTCCTGTTTCCAAAATGCATCACAAACTGCTTGAGAAAGCTGTTCTACTATGATAATTGGTGATGAAAATAAATCATGTTCAATAAGATGTACTTATAATTGTTTATTCAGTTAAACATGAATTTTGAACTGTAGGCCTACATAAGAGGTCGTGATGAACTGTTTTACAGTCAGTAGCTTTGTGTAAATCAGTCCAAGCTCTATTTCTCCTTCTTCCACCAGTCACTCAGGCAGACCAGCTTGTTCACATTTTCTGGTGACAAACTAGATCTCCTCTTCTGCACAATATGGCCTGCTAAAGAAAAAAGTCCCTCGCATGGGACAGTTGTGGCAGGAGTCCCCAAGTATTTACAGGCTGATTTTGTCAGCTATCCCCCACTGATTAGCGACGTCGAGAAACTGCCTGGCACACGCTTCTGCAAAGTGACGCTCCTCTGTTTTCATCACACCTAACGGACAGACAAAGTAGATCAGAATAAGTTCACTACTAGTAATAAACAACTAGCAATCATCAAGAAGCAAACATAATGTGGTGGTAATTCGTGGTGTCGTGGTAATTAATAGGCTAAGTAATGAAATTAAATTATGTAATTTAAAATTACATAACGTAGCCTACCTAAAGCGAAGGAGTGAAGTTCCCAGCTGGCATCGATGAGGTGTACAGTAACGCCGAGGTAGTTATCGTTGTTGACAGATGTCCAATGGTCCCCAGTCAGTGCTACACACCTCGCCTCTACCATCTTCTCATCTTTTGCGGCTTTCTCTGCGGCGTGCTGGTCATGTATTCTCCTCATGATAGTTCGCCTCGCAGGTAGTTTGTAAGATTGTAAGATGTCACCTGTGGGCGCCTGGAGAACAAGCTCGAGCCCATCATCTTCAACCGAGGAGCGAGGAGATTAGTTAGCTTGTCTAACTTGGCTGATAGAGCTGTGCTGACGGGCTTGTAGTTTGACGACGACTCTTCCCCTGCGCTACATCAGTGCTTGGCCCGGCATCTTCCGCATTAGCTAAGGGCAGGGACGGACTGACAATCTGTGCATTCTGGAAAAGTCCAGAACGGCTGTCCAACCGACGGCCGTCGGCACAAAAAATGTCTAATAAAGCGATATTAACAGCCAACAGCAAGGGGCGCAAATACAATCACTTACTGTATATGCTACGTGTAAAAGAAACTGAGGAAGAAGAGGGGGCCTACTAGTCTGGCAATCACCAATTCACAGCCTGGTCATGATGAGGGACAGACAGCAGAGTTCATTTCACATCAGCAAGAGGTACTTGGTAAGTGCCAGAAGCAGGTGTGCATCATGATTATGAAAATGATCGTGCCATTTAGTGCTGTCAAACTTAAAGTGTTTAATAATTTCTGTTAGGTTAATTTGAAACATTAAACGCGTTAGAAACAAACACTCGGTTGTATATGAGAGGTTGTAGTGAGCTCACTTTTGCTGATAGGATGAAGACTATGGTATTAAATTAAACGGGAAAACATCAGGCATGCATTGGTACAACTCTAAACGTGCTAACAAACAGGGAAGGGGGCTAAATAATTCACCAAATGTAACCAAAAGTTTAACCAAAACATCCTAGCTTGCACTTTCTGTCTGTCTTCCATCAGAGTGCAGTTTTTCCTTGTCTTTCATATTTGCGATTACTATTGTGGAACACCTGGTGGTTGTTTGTGAAAGCTTCACAGACAACATTGATAGGGCCTAGTCATTTTCATCATTTCACAGCCTTAATATGAATCAAAATTGTAATATGACATTGACAAAATATTAAATAGGTTATTCAATGCTAATTCTTTAACACAAACCTGTCTTTAAAATCATTTGTTTATTCAGGTTGAAGATAGTTGCAGCACAAAAGATGACAGGGAGAGTACAGGGAAGTGCCAGGGTGTCCCAGGATGCTCTACATCACAATATTTCACACGGCCCAAGTCAGATAGTCACAGCCTGGAACTATTTTTTGCTTACCACCCTCACCAAAAGCCTAAACACCTGTCTCTACAGAGAGTGTTTAGTTGTAAAGATGGTACCAACTGCAAATGGCTAATAAACACAACCCCAATTATCATCATTGTTTTTGAGATGTTACTTGCTGTGAATACCTCGTCTGATAGGCTACAGTATTGTGGCATAGTATCAGGACTTACTGGCTAGTGTCTGTCGCGCACGGTTAGGAGCGAATGGCCAGATGATAGGCCTATTTGGGAGAAAGTCCAGGGCTGTTTTTTAGCCCCAGTCCGTCCCTGGCTAAGGGATGCTTTGCGTTTAAGTGGTACTTGAGACTGGAAGGACTCCTACAGTAAACTAATTCCACATTCCACAATGTGCAAACAACCTTACTCTTGTCGAGGTTTCCATTGGGAAGCTTCTTAAAAATAAATTTTCCGCTGCATCCGTGTTAGCACATCACGTTTGATGTGGTAATTTCACAGTAGGCATACACACAGGTTCGAAGACTCGTTCTCGCCCCCACGGTGCAATTCGGCTAGGTATACATCCGCGCTAAAATATCAAGGTGAAAGTCATCATAGCTTGCGTAGTATAGACCCAGCTCCCAACCCAACTTTGAGAATAGATTAACGGCGATATTTTTTTTATCGCCCGATAAGAGTCTAACGTTAACGCAGCACGTTAACGCCGATAACGGCCCACCACTAATATATATATATATATAAGCACTCATACAAAATTAAGCCATCAGTGGATAAAATGATGAATCAAAGCCATGATTTGGCCTTGATTTTGTCTTTTCAAGCAAAATCATTTCTTTTTGCTGTCCACAACACAGTATGTAGCTCTCAGCCAACTCATCTCTGTGAGTACACTGTTGGACTGTCAAGGCTTCATTGAAATGTGTGCACATCCTTTTGTGTATTTCTTGTATCTCTGCAGCGTTTTTATCGTGTTTCTTTTTAGCCTAAGATCTGCTGTAAAAAATATTTCCAGGGGACCATGACCTGACTGTTTGACCCCAACTCACCATTTCATCCTGTCAAACAGATGACAACATTTTTCTTAAAGCTGTCCACCCACATAGTTTGGGAAGGGATTAGATAACCAATGTGTTTCCTGTCTCAATGAAATACATACTTCCAAACAGGTGTAGCTTTTATACAGGAGTCAGTTTATTTCTTGGGGCTCGTGTGTGTGCGTGCGTGTGTCAATTGCACATCTGTATGTATCTTTGCATTTGTGCCTGTGCACATGTTCAGGGAAAAGGTGATGTGTGTTTGAAGTGCAGAAGCACCAAGCCAAGTGTTGCATACTGTTGGATGGCTTTGTTGCCAGATGAAACAGAGAGAGAGAGAGAGAGAGAGAGAGAGAGAGAGAGAGAGAGCTGAGAGACTGAACTTGAGTAACCCTCCTACAGTGTCTCACACTTTTGAATTTAGCAAGAGTTTAACTGAGGAGTTTAACTTTCCTGATTGTCACTGCTTGAACTTCTGCTGAACACTTGAGCTGTGTCAAGGTAAAAGTAACAGTAACTTTAACTTTGCAGTTCCAGATAAACAACACTGTCAGTATGCCAAGCTAAAGCATTATACTTATAGAGCAATGCACAGAAATAGTATTGTGTCAGAATGATAACAACAGTATATCTTTCTTTCATAGAGGCTGCTTTCCTTGTCATTATTTCTGATTGTGCATGAATGCATAAATGCTTGTGTAGGATACTGTTTTTTTTACATTGCTCAACAGCTGGATTCTTTCGTTATCACGAGATCACACGAGAATCGCGAGATCACTTATTACACAAAAATCCATCTTGCCAGGCTTCAAGTAATGTGTTTGTGTCTGAACTAACAGCTAACAAACCAGTCAGTGTCTGGAGAGGAGATCCTAGCAGCTACAGGCAATGTTGTAGTCATTACCAAGACCAGAGTGTATCGAGATCGAGACAAGACCGAGACTTTGAGGGGTTGAGACCGAGACAAGACCAAGACCAGACCAAACAACTGAAACCCAACTAGCTATTATGTATGGGTAATAGTTGCTAAATCCCTTTGCGTGAGGAGTGAAGATGTTTATCTGTGTTTTAAGCCCCCAACGTCTCTAGGATTAGGCAATGGTTATTGTTATTGTTATGGTTAGGGTTAGGTTTAGGTGCCTTGAAGTCAACTGTCGCAGCGCTGCCTGGAAGGAGACATTGGGTGCTCATATTATGCTCATTTTCAGGTTCATAATTGTATTTAGAAGATGTACCACAATAGGTTTACATGCTTTAATTTTCAAAAAACACCATATTTTTGTTGTATAACACAATAAAGGAAAGGGGACAAGTCAAAAAGCATAATATGAGCACTTTAAGTGCCTGCCCTTTTCTAAACAGTTTCCAATAACGGCTTCTCTGCTCGCGCGCTATAAATCTGGGCGCGCCGTCAAGATCTACGTCATTTTGACGTCACAATGCCGCGGATAGTGTAAAACGGCCTTTAGTGGAAAACAAACAGAAAAGAGTGCACGAGCTACAAAACACTATTCCAGCAAATCGGCAACAGACGGCGACAGTTGATGGTAGGGGCGGAAGAGAGGAGAGGCAGCTTGTGAATGTGCCGCCCGGACAGTAGTTATCTGTCTGTGAATCTGGGGGCGGAGCTTTTGAAGGGGGGGGGGGTTGTATTTGTTTGGCAGCTGAGTTTCAATATCAACAATCTTTGTGCAGCATCGCTTACTGCACCTTTAAACAGTACTAGACTTTCTCTTTCCAGTGTGATGGAGCACTGAACAAAAAAGTACCCATCTTCAAACACCCAGACAGCTGGAAATGTTTGACAAATTTGTATCATAACTATTTTGAATTAGGCTACATTCAAAATATTTGCTATTCATCTTTTAAGAAACGTCAAAATATGTGCAGGTACAGGAGGAAAAATATTGCAGAATCCTGTCAACAATTTTTTTATCACTTTCGGAAACATGAGTCATGCACTTTCTATAGTTTGACTTCATGAAAAGATTCGGGTGAGGGGGAGATACTTTCATATTCAACTGATTTACTTTCCCCACGGCGGCATGCACTTTTATGCACAGTGGGGCTCTTTTAGCGTAAGCTGGATCCATGATTGAGGGCTGACTTCACTCCTCTGTGTGTCAGAGCTAAAGGTGTTGCACAAGCACTTTCTCTATCTAATTTTATTGCATATTCTTTTCATCCTTGTGCAGGTTTATAACCCTACTTGAACTTAAAAAGTAAGCCATATGAACACGGAACTAATGGGTCAATTCATTTGTTATAGATGTGGTGATCATCAGTGATTTTCCTTTCATTTGTATCCACCAATGCATTAATTTAAAAAGTCAAAATTCCATCACAGATTTGCTTATTATCTTACCCTTTTAACTTTTTTTTTTTTTTTTTACTTTTTTATGGTAAAACTATATTTCAATCAGGAGAGACTTTGTTGCAGATATGCAAAGATTTATTATACGAATGCATGATATGACATGTACAGTCCTTGGAGATTAGACTCCATCATTATGAAATGATATCTATTCAGGGGGTTAGAAAGCCAGAAGCTGATCCCCCGATGGAGTCTAGACACTGACGGTGGTGTGAGGAACCCGAAGACCCGAACCGAAGAGCCGACGGCAGTCTTGCCGGAGGAGGAACCAGGAGCCGTGCATGATGAAGACCGGAGGAGCAAGGGGAGGAGGAGGGTTGTGCTCTTAGCCTGAAATGACAACTGAGGGGCAGAGAGAGACAGGTTTAAAACAGGGATGTCATGCTGTGATTGGCTCGTGAAATTCAAGGCCACTTCTGATTGGTTAAAATAATAGTGCCTCGAACAGCTGTTCAGTTTTAGAAGAGAGAGAAATGTGATTAAGTTTAGAAGTCTTCCTGCAAGAATTTGCGCTGAGTACCATTTTCCACAACATAGCACTGATTCTATGCTATGATAATATTAGTAATTTAGCTTTAGTTTCCTGTGTGTTTGTGACTTATCCATGGTTAAAGGAATTGTCCGTTTGCTTTGACAGTTTAACAACAAACAAATATATATATACATATATATATATGTATATATATATATATATATATATATATATATATATATATATACACATATATATATATATACAGTATATATATATATATATATATATATATATATATATATATATATATAAAACGTGATAGCAAAGGGAAGATGCTTCTCTCAATCCACTGGTCTCATCCTTGTTCAGACACACACACACACACACACACACACACAACACACACACACACGCATACGCACAGACTCCGCACGCCTCACGTCGCACATGGTTAAAGGAATTGTCCGTTTGCTTTGACAGTTTAACAACAAACAAATATATATATACATACATATATATATATATATATATATATATATATATATATATATATATATATATATATATATATATATATATATATATATATATAAAACGTGAGAGCAAAGGGAAGATGCTTCTCTCAATCCACCGGTCTCATCCTTGTTCAGACACGCCGCGCCTTACGCACGGACTCACGCGCGCACGCACTCACACACACACACACACACACACACACACACACACACACACACACACACACACACACACAAACACACACACACACACACACACACACACAGTAAAATAAGCCTGTTTTTATAAAGTAATAGAGTTACATTATCAGCCTCTCTCTTCTCTGGTTTTTGAAGTTTCCTTCACTCGGTGGATACTAACATGTGGACTTCTACAGTGGTAAAGATGAGGTGGATGAATAAATCCACTGGTTTATCTCTCTCAGCATGTGGTCCTGTTTATAGGCAGCCTGTGAGGGAATTCAAATTGACTCCGCTCTGGCTCTGGGTTTCTATTGTTAGACCCGAAGAGATTGGGTACCTTTCCTTTCCCTCCTCCATACTCTCAGACTAGCTTTTTCTTAGTTTCCCCTCTGCTATTCTCCCTTCCTCGCTGATCATAAAAGGCTGTTAAAATATACGACTTAAAAATATAAAGTAGCTGGAGTGCACTTGTTTTGGCCAGGGAACAGCCTAAAATGTGTTCATGCAAAAAATTATGCCATTTGAAAGATTAAGACCCCCAGGATTTGACATGGATTTCTACTGCTTACTGTCTTTTTGCCTATTGACAGTCAAAAATGGCCTTTTTCTTTGTGCAGGTTGCAGTTTTAGTTGTTTATTGCCTAAACAATACATGAATCGTCTTCTAACGACCATATCCTAAAACCTAAGAAACAGGTTTAAGACACAAAAAAGCTCTGTAGAGTTTAGAGGAATTGCCGAGTGAGTTGATAATTTTTGCTATGAGCAACCCCTTCAAATTACACAAGTGATTATAAGTCATTTAACCAGTTATATCTCAATATTGATTAGAGCACCCTAAAGGATTGACAATTTATAATGACAGAGGGATACAATCTTATCTCATGTTTTCTGTTATCTCTTCTCTCCGTTCCTCTGCTGACCAGAGGACATTAAGGGGACTGTTAAAATTCTCACCATGGTGAAGTTACAAGGTGACTGATGGTCAGATGAAGGTTAGTGGCTGTCACATTATTCACTGAAGATATACAGAGAAAGGAGGGGGATGGATGCTCTAGTAACATTCAAGGAAATGGCACTGCATCCCAGACAATAGGCTAGAATTCAGAGAAATAATCTGTCCCAATAATCTTTCATTCATTGCATTGCAAAATCCTAAATTCACAAGTCACTAATTCATCACAACCTTGGTGGATTTTAATATAAAGAGTAAAACACAAGAGCTGTCCAGGATTTCTTTTTTTTGGACAGAAATGGGACTGAAAGACTGAAATGATATGCTCAGCAAACGACGTCATAAGTAAGTGACAAAGATGACTTGGGTCCTAATGGGGAACTATACTGTATGGCCTGCTTCACATTAAGAATTTAGCCATGAATATCTATTAATCTGCACGATAGACACCACAAGTCAAATATTTATTAGCTCTGATTAGGAAATTCATATTTTAGATATGACTGTGTCTCATTCCTCTGAGCTCATAAATATTCACATCATTTCAGATGATAACCTCAGAAGATTTCAGACTAGACGGCTTCTCTGTCAAAGATTCTGCTGTCCAGACGTGTAACATATCTTAAAAAGTTTCTTTGAACTTTATCTCATCGAGCACTGAAGATTTGTTGGATGATTTTGTTAGACACTTCTTTGCATTTAAGTCAACAATCTTGGTGGGTTTTGGGCTGTGGTTGTTCAATGCTTGATAAATGCCTGTGTATATTTGTGTGTGTGTGTGTGTGTGTGTGTGTGTGTGTGTGTGTGTGTGTGTGTGTGTGTGTGTGTGTGTGTGTGTGTGTGTGTGTGTGTGTGTGTGTGTGTGTAGTTAAATTTGAGCAGTGCAGATGAGTAGGCCTGGATTCTCAGGGAGCGATTAAATCTTTCAGGAGCAGCATGAAAAGGGAGCCGAGATAGAGAGGATTTTGTTTGCCAAATTAGCCTGAGATCTGATTGGATTGACTGAACTGTGGTCACATTGTGTGTGTGTGTGTGTGTGTGTGTGTGTGTGTGTGTGCGCGCATATGTGTGAATGATTGTGTAATTATGTGTGTGTGCTCATTGGTGGAGTAGTGTCTTCACAAGTTGGAGTATATGGGTCATGGGAACCTGCTCTCTCAGGGTCTCCATACACACACACACACACACACACACACACACACACACACATACACACACAAACGCACACACACATCAGAGGTTGTAGTGTGACATGGTTCTTCTCCCAGTTGCTCTGTCTCCCAGTATCAACACTCCTCTCTGAGCAGATTAGCACCACTTGTTTTTGCCAACCAGTTTGCAGCTATACATGCCTTAACCTGTATCCAAGACCCTGAGGGCCACTGGCCCCACACTTTGAGCTACATAGGGGTCTATAACTCATGTCTTTCCATATCAGTGTCCATAGGTGGCAGAGTTATGCTGCCACATATCAAAACACTAACCTAGAAAACAGAATTACAGAGTCTGAATAGGAAATGCACAGCACATCAATTAAAAGAAAAGTCAAATTTGTATCTTTTAATGCTGTATTTTCTTTAACAAAATGACTTTGTATTTTTGTGTTTCATAGTTCTGCATTGCAACATTGAGGACTGGGCTCTCAACTCCTAAAGAAAGACCCTTTGCTCAGTGTAAATAAATGGGTAAGGAAAGGCAAAATTTTTGAACATGACATAAAAAATGATTGTCCTTCTTAAATCAGCTGACAATATGATGCATTACCTCAATTAAGCTCATTTTGGGGGGTCTGATGATTTGCAATCCATTAAGCAATATGCAAATGGCCGTGTTTGTTTGGGGAGTTTGGGGAAAGATGGCGGAAGAGAGAGAGAGAGAGAGAGAGAGAGAGAGAGAGAGAGAGAGAGAGAGAGAGAGAGAAGGGGGAGGTGGGAGGGGCATGGAAGAAAAGGAAACACAAGAACACACACACACACACTCTTTCTCTCTCTCACACACACACACACACACACACACACACACACACACACACACACACACACACACACACACACACACACACATATACACACACACAATCAACATTCAGCTGCAATGGTTGTTTGGCCTTTAGTATGCAAAAGTGTTTTTCTGTATAATTAATAAAGCTTGACAGGGCAAAGTTTGAGGGGGTTGGATTTATTTTTGTATGTTCATCCCTGGGTTTGTATCTTGAATTGTGTTTGTGTGTATGCATGTGTGTAGGTACATTAGGCATAAGTAATGGGGACTGAGCAGCACACTTCAACGCTTACTTTTGTGTAATAAAATAAATCACTCCATTGATGCCTCAACAAAGAAGTACAAGCAATGAAGAAAAGAATCAAACTGATTTGCAAATAAAAAGGTCCCATTGAGAACATCACCTGGCCACCCTTTGGACTCCCTCTCGGCTTTTGCACAGAGAGTAAGTGTACGACCTGTAATGAGCTAATCCGTGTGCAGCCATGGTCAGGCCTGCCAAGGTAGACTGTGTTCTCTCAAGCTGAACCATCACTTCGCTGTCGCCTATGCAGCATTTAATGACTTTCTGCTCCGCGGACAACTTGGGCCAGAGAGATTACATATAAAAAAGACTGAGGGAGAGAAGAGGACAGAGAAAGACAAAGAAAGCGAGTGTGTTTGAGAGAGAGAGAGAGAGAAAGAGAGAGAGAGAGAGAGAGAGAGAGAGACAGACAGACAGACAGACAGACAGACAGACAGACAGACAGATAGACAGACAGACAGACAGACAGACAGACAGAGACAGAAAGAGAGGGGTTTTGAGCAGTGAAGCATGCCAGGTTCTCTAAGGTGGTGTAAATTGGTTCAGACTGGTGTTGATCTTGATTACTGATTGGTCCTGGTCCTGTTCTGCCCTGCACTATCCAGCCAACAGTAAACTGAACATCTGGGCTAAACCTAATCATGTCAGCAAATCAATATTTTGCTCTGGTTAGTTTTCAAAAGTGAAACAGGGGAGGGCTGAGTCTCCACTAGCATTGGTTCATAAACGTTTGCCAAGAATTTCACAGAACCGTCCCAATGAGCAATAATTGTACACATCATTGTCTACTATTTAACATTCAAAAAGATCACGCATCAGTGTTTCTTGGTGGAACACAAATTAATACTATGGTTCAAAGTGCTAACAGTCGTGGCATTAAGGGAGTGACTTCAGGGTTACTTTTTTATGGATTCAACAAACAAGATACAATGTGTTAATTAGTGAGCTTTAGAGATGCCAGTAGGCAGATTTTTTTGCCTTGTTCCCAGTTTTTTATGCTAACCTAAGCTAACTGCTATATTCATATTTAATGGACACAAATGAGAGCGTTATCGATCTTCTCATCTAACCAGGCCATTCCAGAAATAAATTACTTAGGGTGCATCTGAAATTAGTGAGGGTGCACTTGTAGCTATAGCGCTGACCGGCAACAGCAGTGAAAAATAGTGTAGCTCTTACGGGTCCCTAGTGTGGCCCCTGACGTACAGATTATGCTGGAGAAAGTTGTAACCAGTAGTAAGTGATTACAACGTTTCTTTCTTTGCTTTTTCTCAAAAGCGTCATACTCTATGTTTTACAATTGCATTCCAGGACATAACCAGTGTTGTTTGTCCCACCGAAAGAGCTCTATTTCAGTCTTCAGTATAAAATATGTTTTACTACTGTGAGTCCATTCAGCTTGACAGATATCAAATATAGCTAATGAACTTTTTCAGATACATAACACATTTTGCTCTAAGATCGTCTTTTAACTCACTAAGACCACAACTTTGTCATTACAACACGTTATTGAAGCATTCCTTCAGGCTTTTATACTTATACAAGTTTACTATTGTTGTTATGTGGATGGATTGCGGTTTTGGAGAAGGTTGTTTCCAGCTGGAGGTGAGTCAAAAAGACCGGGCCTCAAGCGAACGGCTGTAAAACAGAAATCGCTAGCTGAAGAAAACTACAGAAGACAAAGGACCGAAATACTTTCTTGTTTCCCCCACTACAAACTTTTGTATATACACCTTCTAAAATCTGAACTGCTACAACAAAGTAGGAGCGGGGCTGGCCCGGCAAGGACGCCGATGGAACGGAGCCAATTAATCATTTAAAGGTGCCCTGCCACACGTATTTCATTATTTTGTGATAATTCTGAAGTTCTACCAGGGACTCTGTAACATTTTTTGTGGAAAAAAATGCCTTGGTTACCTTGTTTCAAGCCATTCTAGCGTGGTATAGAAATCCTGCAGGAAGACTTGATTTGTGCCAGTTCTCATTAATATTCAATGAGCTAAGCTGCTTGACTCTGATTGGCTAACAGCTAGCCAATGAGAGCCTGGCTATCAGCATCCTTTACCTAGTGCAACTGGGCAAGCTCATGAATAGTAATGAGCTCAGGTAACACCACGTCAGACTGACCAGCTTTTGTAATTGGCCTGATTTCTCCGCTTATTTCTTTTCAGTGGCTAGAGCTGACAGAGGAGGTAGCAGTTCATTTTCACATTCACGACATAACACAAACACATATGGACCTAACATATTTCAGAAAATGTAAGTAAAAACAGTTTTGTGTGGCAGAGCACCTTTAAAGCAATTAAACTATGGAGCCTCTGTATTGTTGCGATTGGTTGATTCATTTATTCACGGTGCGAAAGCTCAGAAAAATTGACCCGAATAAAAACAAAAATGATGTTGCTTTGCTCTTTGCTCATCACATACATTTTTTTCATCTGTGAAAGTATTCTTGGCAAAAACAACAGTTTCAAAAACTATGTTGACCTGGGAATTAATCTCATGAAAAAAAAAAACGCCCCTGTTGTGTTTAGCAAATAGGCGTTTTTCCTCATAACGATTTTCTTTCGCAGAAAGTACACATTTTCAAGTGTTCAAGTGTAGCAAGTCATAAATATCACTTCTGCTAACACAAAAATGTAATTAAATTACTCATTTGACTGGCAGCAAGGACTGTCACACAATGTTCTTGAACAAGGCTATTACTAAATTGAAAATATGCAATATGTGTGTAGAGGTCAGCATGTAAGCATTACCCTTTAACAGCTACAAGTTCTGTCTCATTAGCATTTACGTTTTGATTATTCAGAATTACACTGAACTTTCCCCTAACCTTATCAAAGGGGTTTTAGTTGCCTATCCTTCACCAAACTTTGAGAATCTCCCCATCCTTCAGCCAGTGTGATTGGTAGAATCTGTAAAACGCAGAAAGCTAGATTATACCAAAGGTTTGTTGACAGCAAGCAGGTCACAGTCGACAAGTGTCTTATTGTAATGTGGAAATATGGATACACTGCACTGTTGGACGGATGTGGAGGACTCGGGGCAAAGCAGAAGATGTCAAACCCCCCTTAATGAATTCTTGCCAACAGCACAAATACCAGCTGCCCTCATCATATACTGTTGTTTTCTCTAAAGTTTTTCAAAGTATAGCTAGTTTGCAATCCTCACAAAAAAATCTGATGTTTTAAAGTGCCGCTGTAGTGTGGCATTGTGTCAAATCAGAGCTCAAAACCCTCGCTGATGCAAATGTATCACCCTACCTGAATATGGATTTCCACTAACCAACGCCATTGTGATTTCAATATCAGATGGCTCAGTCTAATAACAATACCTCTATTATGCAAACAGATGTTCCTTACAAAAATGGATCCAGATACAGGCAGCACTGTAGATCTAATGCTTATCAAATAAATGAAATGAATGGTCCTTGTTGCCTCGTCCTCCCTTAGCTCCTTTCTCCTCTTGGGCCAATTACAGGCCGGGTGGAATTTGTTCTGTCTCTGTGCATTTCTCTTCCTGTGACCCCTGGGCTCATTCTCATGCTAAACTACTTTTCATTTGCTAACGACGTGGCACGGCTTCAGTCGGCCCGTCTGAATATGTATGGAGACTGCGAGGAGAGAACAGGTTTTATGGAGATGCACATCCATTGCAGTCGCTTTCGCTCCCATAGTCTGCTCCATTACTGATGACCCTGCACTCAGCACAGACAATAGATGACTGAGAGTGTTTGAGTTCATATCTCGTTGTGTATGTGTGTGCAAGTGTCTCTGCATGAGTACCTGTGTGTGTATATGTGAGTGTGGGTGTGTGTCTACAGTAACCCCTCATTTAGTCACCCCTCATTCGGTCATTACATCCACTAATGCAGAGTATGCGTGGCTCTACTCATAATAGGACTTCTCTGATATGCAAAACGAGCTATCCACTGCACCTGGCATCCAGACACACACTTCTCATCAGCAACAGTCTCCTCAACCTAATTTGCTTCCTGTTCAAATGTAATAGGAAACCACTCATACAGGAAAATGGTTTGTTTTGTCTGCCTTGATAATAATGTGTTAAGGTGCTTTTGCTGAATGTGTCTGTGTGTATTTGTTGTTGGACAAAGGCTTTGTTTAGGTGCAGACAACGGGACATTGGAAAATAGGAAACAGGCTACAGATGGGGATAATGGTGTTGCTACAGGTGTGTTCAATTTTGCACATATAGACATTGGTATAACCATTTTTTTTTGTCTGCACTGGTAATGAACAAATCAGTGTTACAATCATGTAAGCCAAGTTACAGAGGAGGATGTTGATGACAACCCATTGCTTCGGTAAATGTATTAACTGCGCTAAATCATTTCCAATACATGCGATTGTTAATCATCCAGCGACGTTTATATTAGCCACCATGTCAAGTGTGTGCGTTTGCTCATGTACCTGTGTGTGCCTGTTTGTTTGTGTGTGATGTGAGTGTGTGAGATTTGTGTGCATGTATGTGAGATGTGTGTGTGTGTGTGTGTGTGTGTGTGTGTGTGTGTGTGTGTGTGTGTGTGTGTGTGTGTGTGTGTGTGTGTGTGTTTACGTGTTTGTGTGGGCAGAAGATAGAACAGAAGGTGTGAAAAGCGGATGTGACCACAGGCTGCAGATAAGAAAGTCAAGCCTGTCTATCCACACCTCTCTCTTCTCCCTTCTCCTCTCCTTGACTAAATCTAAATAAGATCAGCTGGGTGTTTAAAGTTTTGGCAGCGGCCAGGTCCTCGTTTTTCCTTCTAATCAATTAATAAGAGTTCTGTGCTGTTAAGTTGCACCACAGGGAGTGGAGCAGGGTGGATTTATAAAGAGGACTCAAATGAAAATAAATTTAAGTGAAGAAAGTCTACATTGCGCAAAATAACCTCAAAGAGAAATGTCATTTTAAAATTAAAATCCCTTCAAGGTTTATTTATGTTTAACATTAGGTCTATCATAAGCCTGGGTATAAGTTTAGCTTGTCTCCATTTACTGATGATAAGTAAGTTTAGAACACTGCAAGAATACTTTTTCAATGAGTCTGTAATATGCTATATGTTCATGGTTGCTCTGCTGTATGTGTGTCAAATTGCAAAGGAGGAACAAACCCTGCATACCTATCTAAAAAAAGGTTGGGAAGGGACACATCACCATGACAACACAGGGAGGAGTAGGATGTATGCCATTAAAAAGATGGAAGCAATGTTGTGTATCCCTGTATCTCGTCTGCAATGCGGACACAAAAACATACATTTGTGTAATTGTGTATGGATGAAATTAAGTGTGTTCACACAAATGCACATACACGACTGCATGACACATGCACTAATTCTTCCTCCAACACACACCCATCAAGCACGCACATTTCTGCTAATCCATTTATTCAGTCCTGCCTAATTTGCCACAGCGATGACAAACTGAAGCAATTTCCTCCACATCTTTTTATTCCAGTTCAATGAACTCTTAAACAATTCAGCTTGAACTTTTCTGCTACTTTACTTGCTGCTCATTTGCATAATCTTGGTTCAAGCCAATATGTCCTTACGTCAGTAGAGTTGAGGTGACCTTAGAAGAAATGACAACACAGGCACAAGTTGCACATTTATCACGCTTTAACAACAAACAAAAAATCCTTATTCTTTATGAGGGGTGTTTGCAGACATCCCCAAAATCATCAGCTGCTTTGTAGCCATTAAAATAATTGATCATTTTGACAAAAGTTTACTTAAGGGGAATGTGTTGAAAACAACACACAACAGTAAAGCAAATGTGAGCCAAACATGTCAGCAAGGGGAGTCAAAGTGCGATTTAACACAGATAATAGTGACATCTAGTGGTCATTTTGAAAAGTATAAGGCTGTGCATTGATAAGTGGATGAAACCTGTGCTGATGACAAACAAAAGCACAGCTTATTTCTCAGTTTAACAATTTTGCTCCCAAAGGGTGTGCAAGACTTTATCTCCAGTATTTCAGCTTTGATTCTATCTTGTGTTTTTTCACTGGCAAGCCAATAAACCTTTGTCTTGTTTCTCTACATCTTTCTTTCTTGTGTCTTTCATCATACACACACACACACACACACACACGCACACACACGCATGCACGCACACATGCACGCACACACGCACGCACGCACACACACACACACGCAAGCACACACGCATAACACATAAACATTTTTCTGTCTTCTGTTCTCTCCTGTCATCGAATAACCAGTCTAAGTAATGACAGGACACACTGTGACAAAGGGGTGGACAAGGAGACATAAACTCCAGGAGAGGAGGGATGGTGGGATGGAGGGACAGGATAGATGGAGGGATACAAAGGCAGACAGATACAGAGCTTTTCAGGCCCCGGCAAAGCATGGTTCCACTGTCATCAAAACCACAGCACGTCCTGCCGGACGGCAGGGCAGACATCATCCTAACTATGTGGTGACAGGGCAGACAAGACGTTAAATACACATTAGGAGGCACGTCACAATCCCTACAGGGAACAGACATACAGATGGAATAGAAGAAGATAGAAAGAGATGACAGATCGGTATATCAATGCATTGTCCTCAGAGGTCTTATGAATCCCTGCAGACAACGCTCACTCTCTCCGTCCCTCCCTTCGGTTTAATCCTAGAAGTATAGAGAGGTAACATTTTCAGCACTTAAATAACTTTGTGATGACAGTGTGAACTCAGGTCAGACAAAAAAGACAGTACCTGGTAAATGGTGGGTCCGAGTTGAAGAGATGTGAACATACAGCACAGCACCTTCTGTGTAGAGGATCACACAGCTGACTGTGTGAGCAGTGCAGTGGGTCTGCTGTCAGCAGAGTGGCTCCATGACAAACGAGGGGAAGGAGGGTTAAAAGAGGCAGGTTAAAAGTTGTGGTTCTCCTGGGTTTTCTTTGAAGACCAGAGCCCAGGAGATGATCTGACCCCTGGAGCTGCAACCACCCCTCTGACCCCCCCATTTGTAACCTGGGCACAGTAGAGAGGGGAATGGAGAGAGGATGGGAATTTGCTGCTTCTCTGTTTTTGGAACCTTGAGGCTGCAGAAAGGAATAACATGTCCAAAGCCACAAGCCTTAACTTAACAGAATAGCAGGAAAAGGAAATATGAAGGATGAAAGCGTTCATTCATTATGCATTATCTACTCAACTGTATATGGTTATTATGTAGATTTGGTACGGCATAATAATATTAGTACAGTACTATTATTTGGTCACAGACAATAAGCTTGCATGTCTGGGCTTCATTTCTAAATTGAATTAAGCTGAGAGAAACAGGATAATCTTTTGTTTGTGTGTGTGTTGTCCACAGGGTGCTGAACTTTATGAGATATGACCCCTATTGAGATGCTGAGACACACTCCTTCACTCTGTTTATTTTTGTTTCTCTCTGCCCTCAATACTTGGGCCTACTACTTGGGAAACTGTGATATTTGTGTTTAATGCATCTTTTGCTTATATATATATATATATATATATATATATATATATATATATATATATATATATATATACAGTACAGGCCAAAAGTTTGGACACACCTTCTCATTCAATGTGTTTCTTTATTTTCATGACTATTTACATTGTAGATTCTCACTGAAGGCATCAAAACTATGAATGAACACATATGGAATTATGTACTTATGTACTTTATTCTTCAAAGTAGCCACCCTTTGCTTTTTTTGATAACTCTGCAAACCCTTGGTGTTCTCTCAATGAGCTTCATGAGGTAGTCACCTGAAATGGTTTTCACTTCACAGGTGTGCTTTGTCAGGGTTAATTAGTGGAATTATTTCCCTTATTAATAAAAAAGCAAAGGGTGGCTACTTTGAAGAATCTAAAATATAAGACGTTTTCAGTTATTTCACACTTTTTTGTTAAGTACATAATTCCATATGTGTTCATTCATAGTTTTGATGCCTTCAGTGAGAATCTACAATGTAAATAGTCATGAAAATAAAAAGGAAACGCATTGAATGAGAAGGTGTGTCCAAACTTTTGGCCTGTACTATATATATATATATATCAACCACTTGAACTTAAGCTGCATTGTTTGGAGCATTTTATGGGCAATTGCCTCTTTGTTCAAGCATCACTGTATTTCCTAAAATGAGCTCTATAGCAGCTTAATTACAGAACTGTCCTAAACAAACACATTTCTACTGTATATCTCGTACCAGATGAAGACAATTTCTTTATGTCACATCTATTAACACCAACTCTCAGCCAGAGACAACACTGATTCATCTCTTCACAAGTGTCAGAGATCTTGATTTGAGACCAGCTGCCTGCAAAATAACTATATGATCTTATGCCGAACTGCCATTATGAAGTTCGAGCAATGACATCATAATGGCATCCCTGTCACTGTTTTCAATTTCACACTCAATGGCTTCCATGTGGTAGAGCTTAATTGGGGCATCATCAGGGGAGTCTTTGAATCTGTATGTCTGTGTGTGTGTGTCTGTGCACGCTATATACAGAGTCCCACTGTTTTACTGTCAGAGAAGCTTTGCTAAGACACTTTTATGACTACCACAAAAGCAGTTTTTTACAGTCCTTTACCCTTAGTGAGCACACTTGGCATGCTCTTAAAAAACATCAATGAGTTTCTGTATCATTAACAGAAAACCTATATAATGAAGTAAACATCTGGAAGTAAAAACAACAAAGCAGCATGACTTCAACTGTGGTTTGTGCACAGTTGTGAGTCTTGGGTCATCAAAAATAATGGGTAAATGGATATAACAACATATATTATAAATATTAGTCTCCTGGAAATTTCTTGGACCCAGTTATGGTGTTTCCTATTAACTGTTATGATAAAACATGTAATTTACAGGCCTAGTGGATACATTCCAACTTGGTTGCTAAGAGATGCATATTTATTGTATATGTTGTTTATGATAAGTCATATCTATTTACCCATTATTTTTGATGACCCAGGACTCAAAACTGTGCACAAACCATAGTTAAAGTCATGCTGCTTTGTTGGATTTAGTTCCAGATGTTTACTACATTATAGAGGTTTTATGGTTTTGATACAGAAACTCATTGATGTCTGCAGTCCATCTCTTTAGAAGATATTAGAGGAGGACAGCCAGAAGCATCCAAAAAGCATGTTTGTCCAGGATTTGCCATTGACAATATTGGCAATGTCACCAAATGCCACTACAAGCTTATTTCCATGCCAGAAGCCTTTATCAAGGCCAAGGAATGACATCAGAGTGTGCCGGGATGGATGGTAAGTCTTCCATCGCAGTGGGTCACTCCACTGGATGAGACACACCACGACGTAAAGCTGCAGGTCCAGTGTGGTGTGTGCATATTTCATGCCAAAGCTCTTTAGTGAATTCTGAAGGTAGACAAGGGTCGTTGTGAGCATGGTATCTGGGAATGAAGGTCATTTGTGTGATAGATAGACACTGTTAATCAGTCTAGACTGTAGATAATTCTGCAGCAAAACACGCTACAAAGAAAGTGAACCATCTTCTAGATTTCCAGAGGGAGAAGACAAATGGAGATATAGTTGACTTTAGTGCTGCTGATTCTGTTTTCTTTGTCTCTTTTGTAAGTGTTTATAAAAATGAAGGTGTCTTCAGCTTTTTTTTCATCTCAGGATGAGCGTGGGTAAAATTCTTTGCATTTATGAAGACTATTACAAAGAGGTTACGTTTGGACAGCAAAACATACAAACATTTTCAGAAAACTGACTAGAATATGTGGACTTTATTGAGTATCCTTTGATAAAATATCTATTTTACAGTGTTCCAGGTGCATGCTATGAGATTGACTGTTTGACCTGACAGGTTCAACCCAGCTCACAGACATCAAACACATCAGCCTGAAGCTCTATCACTAACAACACATCAAAAGGTCTCAGTATTTTCTGGCTCCATCTGTCCTTTCATTCCTTCCAGTCACTCCCGAGGCCCAGAGGGACTGTGTCAACTCCTTGCAATAAGCATTCAACAGAACATTTCCTTTTAAAGGTACAAGTAATAATACAATTCACTGGTCTAAAAAGTCCATGAAAATCGGTTTACAACATTGACATTCATTGACAGAGTCTACAAAATTGTTGCAGCTAAAGGCAGCAGATCTGCAGCTTACGGAGCTTTGTCAACAGCCCAAAGGCAGCTTTAACAAAATAGAGATCTATAATCCTTGGCATTTCCAGCTTGGGGCCCCCGAATCGTTCATGCACTCTTCCTCAACAGAACCTCTGTAAGCATCAAACATCACTTTCTTTGTACTGTACATCCAATGATGGCTTATAAAAGAGCTTCAGCCAATGGCTACACTTCAAACCTCTGATGTAAATTTACAGCTAAAATCTCACAGTATATTCCTGTTTTAATGTTATACAGGATCATACTGTAAATGGCAATGTATTCTTCAAAAGGTTTATTCTATGGCCAGGGCAAAGAGCAAACAGCTGTTTTTGATGTCCTTTATGCTTCGACAAATAGAACAATGCAAAAGTTCAGTGCGCCAGGACAAACTCTGCTGCAGCTACAAAGGTGGAGTTAAAAATTAATTCATCAAATCCACATCTTAGGATGGAGTTGCAGCTGGTTTTGCTGAAACTCAATTTCACATCTTAATTGTATAAAAGCTTAAATATTCTCCCTTACTTGTGAATCTATCATTCAAATGCATGTTGCAAGGCCACGCTTGCAGCAATTCAAAATTGTAGTCCAAATTGCAAGACTTCCAAAGAAAAACTAAAAATATAAAATTATCTTTTCATTTGCAACAAAAAATAAATCCTTTGTTTTACTATTTTGCTTGATTTAAAGAAATAGTTCTACATTTTAGGAAATATACCTTATTTACTTCCTTGCCTTGCTCTATTCGAAGGTAACAAAATCTGTCTTAGTGAACCTGTTCACAAATTGAACATGTAAATGACGCATAAATTAGTTAGCTTTAGCTAGCTGTTTCCCCCATTTTCTTCTCTTTGTGAAGTTAATCTAATCCTCACCTGGCTGTAGCCTTATATTTAGACACATAATACGTGAGTGTTATCAACCTTCACATCCAACTCTGGCCAAGAAGTGTAAAAGTGTGTTTTCCAAATTGTTGAACTATTCCTGTGAGTCTAAGATGTAGCTTCGGCTTTATGTGGGAACAAGCTCATACAGCACAAATAATACTTGTGTTCATGCAGTATATGTGACATGGTTGATGTTACTGACTTTGGAGCCTACTTGAAGAAATTCAAGGGTAACATTAAGGTTAGATCCATTTAGACAAGATGGCTTTTAGGGCATGGATGCCATCGGTGTATGAAAAGGGTAAGTGTATACAATCACTGTATTCTGGACTGTTGAAGTGACAGCATGTTCTACACTTCCTAAGACCTGTACAAGAGCTGACGGTAATGGAGACGCTATGAAAACAATCTGCTGCATGACTTGGATTATATCGCACTAAAACACATAATGTACATAGATTTGAAGTTCGGTATAGAGGTATGATTAAAGGAGGATGTGTCCCATACAATGATACGGTACATTAACCAGCCACCAGCTATATCCATTAGAAGGGCCTGACAAAATGGCTTAAAGAGATTAAGGTGGAGGGCTAGGGTACTTAAGAGCAAAGGTATAAACAGCAGGAGAGCATTTATAGACCTGCCCTGTTCTTTTATCCCGCCAATGTGTCAGTGGAACAGGTGTGGTGTATCAAGCTGCATATGACTAAACATGAACACTATAAAAATTTCCAGAGCCATTCCCCGAAAAATGTGTGCGTTTCCCTGTATGTGCATGAGAGCATGCCTGTGTTGTGTGCGCACATGAAGGCAGGAAGCTAATCAAATTAAATACATTCCATATTAATGTGATTTATTACTGCTGTGTAGCCAAAAATCTGATCTTGCAGACCATCAGCAGAGGGAATGAATCTATTTCAATTCTAACTAACGACATATGCCACGGGCCCCAGGATGTGTTGTTTTCCTCTTTGCTGACAGCCTGTGTTCTTCTGTTCTGCCCTAAGGGATTGTGGGATTGAAGAAGTCTGCTCTAGTTTTACTGTGAATGATGAACGTGAACACACAGTCTCTCGTTAGAATAAAATTTATAAGGGTGGGTAAGAAATCAAATCAAAAGAGCCGGCATTAGATGACACAATATTGGTGTCTTCATTAACATCCTAGCCTTGTTCAGACATGAATCAAGTAGCCACATCTCATAATCCATTTTCAATCATCAATCATCATCTTTAAAATTCACAAAAAGCAACAAATGTGAAACTTAAGGGAAGTCAAGAGTAGTCAAAGTAGTATGGAAAAGTAAATCTAAGAGAGCACATTTACAAAGAAGATACTGGAAAACAATACTGAAATAAAATATAAAAGGATTTATCCCGGTTTCATCTGTTCCACCATCAGAGGGAGAAAAGGTTGTGAAGCTGGGAGAATATCAGCGCTCTTACTGTGTCTACCTGTCAGTCAGAACATTGTCACTAATTGGACGGTGCCATGTTGTTACCTTGGAAACAAGGGGTCATGCTAAATTCACAAAATGCAGCAATGAGCCATCTCATACTCATAATCTCTGCAAGAAGATTCACTGAAAAGCATGCTTCTGATAAAAGTATTTTCCCCTGTTACTGCATTTCAGTCATAATGAGGTTTCCTGTCAGGATAGGTCCACATTTCAGTAAAGCCAAAACTAAGCTAGTGGTTGCTGTGGCAACATAAATGTCTTATCCCATTGCCTTTGCTATTTTACAAAGGTCATATGTTATGTAGTGGCAATTCCCAAAGTCAGAGAGTGTCAGAAAGTCAGAAATGTGAGACCTTTATACATACTACAATATGTTGGAAACAATGAATGCTTTAAACGCACACTCACACACATACACATGCAGGTGACCTCACACCAGACAACTCACGATTGATTACCAGCCTCGGGCTGTCCCTCTGCCTGAACTTCCTGGTTTTTAAGTCTTGCTTCCTGCGAGGATCACTGCTTTTTGTGATGTGATTAACTCACCGGATTGAGGTCATGATTTATGCTGGCCGGGGTCTTCAAACAGGTAGAGGTTAGATCAGAGACAGTTTCCCAGGTGGTCTGGTTTAGAGGGTGAGGGGGCTGAAAGGTGGGGTTGAGGGGGCTAAAGGAAATCCACTGGTTATTGTTGGGGTTTAAGGTTAAGTTCTGGGCTGAGGCCAGAGAAATGGTAGGTTGGGCTGGAGGGAACTATCCTTTGTCTTGAACCGTGGTAAAGTTGGTTTTATATTGGACATTGGATATTCGACACATTCAAAAAATCAATTATGCGGCTTGCCATTTTGACCTATTCATGTCAGACCACTTTTAGTGAACTCAGCTAACCCCCCTACACATAACACAAAGCTTCTTTTTTCAAAAGAACATCCTTTGATTTTTAAAAATATTTTTTAAAGTGATGGTTCGGAGTAATTCACCCTAGGGTCCTTTGCACCATGACCTCGAGCCAAACACCCCTCCAGAAGCTTTTTTCACCTGGGTCGAACATTGGGAGAGTTAGCTAGAGTAGCGTTATCAGCTGAATAGCTTAGCGGAGGGGCTAATAGACCCACGTTTGTATCTTGTAAGTTACCCCACTAATAATGCCCGAAATGATACCAAACGTCTACAAGTAGTACAAATAGGTTATGCTCTCATAAAACGATGGATTGGAAAGTTTGTGAGTACACCAGAAGTTTATGAACACTTGCCTGCTCTCTTCAGCTCTCTGTTGCTGCTGCTGCTACCGGCTGCTACCTGCAGTTAGACGAGTGCTTAGGGCCGTCTACAAATTACTACACCGAAAAGAGTTACAACAAAAATATTTATTAATTCAATGATTAAATAAGGTAATGTCTCCAAACTTACCTCAATTATTACTTGTCTCCTGCTAGTTATACTACAGCTCTTACTTTAAAAAAAAAAGTTAAATTAATAAATATTTTTGTTGCATCTCTTTTCGGTGTTGTAATTTGTAGACGTCCCTAAACACTCGTCTTACAGCAGCAACAACAGCAGAGAACATAAGCCAGCAGGCAAGTGTTATTTACATAAACTTCTGGTGTACTTACAAACTTTCCAATCCATTGTTTTATGAGAGCATAACCTATTTGTACTACTTGTAGACGTTTGGTATCATTTCGGGCATTATTAGTGGGGTAATTTATGAGATACAAACGTGGGTCCGTTAGCTATTCAGCTGATAACGCTACTCTACGCTAACTCTCCCAATGTTAGACCCAGGTGAAAAAAGATTCTGGGGGGGTGTTTGGCTCGAGGTCATGGTGCAAAGGACCCTAGGGTGAAATTACTCCGAACCATCACTTTAATGTAAAAAAATGCTATAAATCTATTATGCGGCTTGACCTTTTGACCTATTCATGTCAAACCACTTTTGGTGAACTCAGCAAACATACAACCTACAACCTACACATTGCACAAAGCTTCTTTTAAAAAAAAAAAAAAACATCCTTTGATTTAAAAATATTTTTTTATATTAAAAAATGCTATGAATCTATTATGCAGCTTGACACACGCACGTCAGTGATTTTTTAATTTTTAATTTTTTTTTTTTAAACAGGAAAAGACTAAAGACAATCGGGCCTGACTTAGTATAAAACTGATTTTCAGCAGGTTCCTGCTCTGCAGAACGTAAACACCACATACACAACAAAAACTCCTAGACAAAACAGTAACAAACACACAGACCAGAAGAATGAGCAACAGGGCAAAGCCATAAAGCTGACTCAATGGTCACAGGTATACCTCTCCATTAGTTAGCGAGCAAATGTTAATTTAAATAGTCTTATTGATGTCAAAGTTCTAATGTGCTGTGGAATGTCATTCCAGGCTTTTGTGAGGACATAGAAAAAAGATCTCTGTCCATAACAGTTTCTAAAAGACGGTAAAGGCAAAAGTCTATTTGTAGCAGATCTTGTAATGCGCTCGGACCTTGAACTGGGTTTTGGAACCAACGTCGACAGAGCAGCTGCAGTGTGACCATTTAAAATTTGATAATACAATTTTATCCCATGGCTTAATTTATAATTCTGAAATGTCAAGGCATTACACAGAGATAGTGCAGTACAGTGGTGAGTCCATCTAGGAAGCCTGACATGGAGCTTATAGGCTTTGTTATAGAGTCTTATTACTGGTTCAAGAATTTCATTTGTTGTGAGTGACCAAACAGGTAAACAATACGACAAAGTGGACATAATGATGGCATGAAGATAAGTCTTTGAGACAGAGAGCAGCAAATATGGTCTAATTTTACTATAAACAAATAACTTTTGGTTTAACTTTCTGGTTAGGGTTTGGACATGCTCACAATAAGTGAGATGTGAGTCAAGAGAGACTCCAAGATACTTATAAGTGGATACAACTGAAAGTTTTTGATTAGAAAACGTAATGGGATTGGATGTGGATAAATGTCTACATTCTGTTTTCTTGATATTAAGTGTTAGATGATTATCTTGCAGCCAGTTATGTAAATGCTGGAGATCTGTGTTAAGTTTGTGATTAATTATATCAATATTTGAGCCAGACAGAAAAATAACTGTGTCATCAGCATATAGCAGAGAGCTAGAAAAATTAAACACATGAGAAAGATCATTAATATACATAAGGAAAAGTAAAGGACCTAAAATACTACCCTGTGGAACTCCCATAGAACACACTCGTGGCTGCGACGTTACTAAGCCGATTCTTACAGTCTGAGATCTATCAGTTAAATATGATATAAACATATCTTTTGTAGAGGAGGACAAATGGTAGGTAAGAAGTTTATTTAACAAAATTTGATGATTAACTGTATCGAAAGCTTTTCGAAAATCTATGTATACAGCTCCGGTAATCTGGCCCTTATTTAAAGACGCACGTATCTGCTCAGTAAAAAGCAGCAGAGCCGACATAGTTGACCGCATAGGTCGAAAGCCATGGTGGGGATCACTGAGCAGATTATTGTCTTCAAGGTAACTGACCAGTTGATTATATAATGCTTTTTCAAGTAACTTGGAGATAGTTGAGAGAATTGCAATTGGTCGGTAGTTGGAAACATTGATTGGATCATCAGACTTAAAAATCGTGGTGATCTGGGCCATTTTCCACATGGCAGGAAATACTGATTGCCTAATACACAGATTAACTAAATGATGAAAAAGTGGTATAAGAGTACTGGCATGGGTTTTAAGAAAAATCATATTTAGATTATTTACATCACAGGCATGGGAAGCATTCAAAGAACACAAAATATTAGTTATATAATTTTGTGCAATTTCAGAAAAAGAGAATTGCTGAGATGCCGCTGATACTGATGTGAGAAATAAAGGAGCAGTAAAACTAGAAGATAATTCTTGTACAGATGCAATAAAATACTTATTAAAAGAATTAGAGATTTTAACATGATCAGTAAGAAGAGTAACATTTATGGATAATTGTAAACTATTATTATTTTTAATTTTGTTTTCACCAGTTATAGATTTAATTGTCTGCCATAATGATCTTGGATTTGAAGCCGTTCGATTAATTTGATTTTCAAAATAAATTTGTTTTGCTTTGTACAATTAAAAATTACTCTTGTTTCTGAGCTGTACAAAATTAAGCTTAGCCTTAGAAGTTTTTAATAATCTGTAGGTTTTCAGATAGGAGGCCTTCTTTTTTAAGAGCTGCAAAATGTCTGGAGTTACCCAAGGTACTGTATTTTGCCTAATATGTATTTTACAAGTATTGGTAAATCCACTCTTCTATGAAAATTTGACAGAACATGATCAGGATTTTCCACAGACATCTCATCACTCCAATCAGTATCAGCAAATTCGGCATTAAACTGAGACAATTTTGAATTTGGTACTTTTTTAATATAATTATTTTTGTGACATTTTGGCTGTTTAAAACATTTCCTAATGACATATATAAGTGAGTGATCTGAAACTGCTGTGTTTATTACCCCAGATATACCATACTTGGAGGGTTGATTAGTGAAAATAAGGTCCAAGATAGAATTTTGTGTTTTACCAAATCTGGTAGGATCTTTGATTAATTGACGAAGACCAAATTTTATGGCAGTTGTTTTTAAAAGTTTAGATGAATTGTCAATCCAATTCAGATTGTCACCAAGAATAACAAGCTCCTTTGTTTTAACAGATTTTATTAAGTCAGAAAACTGCAATAAGTATGCAGTTGGACTGACGTTTGGAGGCTTGTATGTGACAATAATAGTAACAGAATTGATTTGTAAAGTGAACAACTAATTGGAGTGACTCTGATACTGTGGAAGGTTTTACTATAGAATGTGCATATTTTGTATTTACACAAAGAGCAACACCACCACCCATTCTATCAGTCCTGTCTCTGCGATATAATGAGTAGCTTTCAATCGCAAGAAAGGAATCTGATATAACAGGAGTCAGCCATGATTCAGATATTGCCATGATATGAGCCTTAGTTTGAGCAACGATGATTTTAAATTCATCCAGTTTGGGAACAAAGCTTCTCATATTTAGATGACAAATTTTGAAACCTCTAATTCTACCAAGCTGGCATAAAGTAACTGGATTTTTCCTTAGACACGATGGTCTTTTTTGTGCTCTGATGGTCTTTTTTGTGCTCTGACAGGTTTAGAATTAGAGCCTGGAATAACAGGAGGAGATTTAAATAACAACTGAGGTACATTCAACGTGCCTACAGGTTGTTGAATGCACTGCAGTTGAGATAGATCCATGTGTGGGACACCTGAATGTAAACCCAGGCCCAGAGTATTATTACAAACATGAGTGTAAAATCCCAAGTAATATAGAAAAGCAGACCAGGATCAGGGTTAAGTTCAATATTTCCAATGAATAAAAGAACAGAGAGTAAAAGTCTTGATGAGTACTGTCGGCACTTATTTACAATAGCGACTCTCGTGCCCATAGGTTTCAACTTAAAGTCATTTACCCACCGGTGAAAGATGATAGCGCGGGTCGAAATGATTGTCCTTTCAAACCGGGGCACGATGTTGAGACGAGAGGCAAAACATGTGTAGCCGGGTGGTGAATTTGAACACCATCACATTTATTTCTGTTTTGTTTCAATATGTATTTTGCGTTCAAAAAATGAAAGAAATGTGCATTTGTTTGTTTGTTGGCAGAGGATACATTTTTAGTTAGTTATTCCAGCCACTAGGTGGCGGTGTCACACGCCAAGAGGCGTTGCGCTCCTTGGTCGCTTCCTTTTTTCCTTTCGGGCCGATCAGGGAAACAGCACGGTGGAGAATCCTAAGTACATTGTGTGAAATAAAAGGGTAAATATTGCATAACTGGTTAAAAACATGTATGTACAAAAGGCTAAAATGATATCTGTATTCATCTTTTAACTGGATGTGTTATAGATGAGATTGACTTTGGATGGATGTCGATGGATTTTGTGTGTAGCTGCCGACGCCAGTGTTTCCATGTGTTAGCGAGGTATTGTTAGCATGCATTAAGCCTCACCTATGCTAGTTTATATGGTTATTGGTAAAGTATAACAACTGTTTGTGTTTTTTTATTGTATTTAGACATCAGAGTGACAAGTGTGTGACGTTGTGCGCTCCCCGGTGAAGCCCGTTTTTTTTTAGAGTCTGTATTCTGGGAAATGTAAGTGCTTTCTAAATCAAACTGTACATTTAAGAATCAACTGGAGTTTATTTTGAAGGTATATTAATATTGTTTTATTTTTGTTTTCTGTCAGTGTCCTTAGCCACTGCCGTATGTTTCGGATAATTTTGTGTTAATTATTTTATTTATTTTTTGGTTTAGGCTTTTCTGCCAAATTGAAAATACTGCCAATGTTGCAGAAATAAACTAACCCCGAAGAAGTTATTGTGTCCTGTGTGGGTCTTAGTTCAGCAGGCTACACATGTATGATCCTCCGGTCGCACGTACAATGAAGAGCACTGCGGGGCTGGAGCAATACAAGGCCGTCCAGACAAAAGCCAGGCACGCTCCCCAGACACGGCTCCTCCGCGCCGGCCACCGGACGCACACCACATGCACCACAGTGCCAATGTTGCCGTTTGTGAGTTGTCCAAGAGAAGCGGTTGACCCGCACTTTACGCGGGGGTAACTGAGCAGCCGCCCAGCCCGCTGCAGAGAGCCGACAGGATTGAAACATGAGAAGCTTTCAGCGACTTTACATTGAAAAAACGATGCAGCTTACATTGATGTTCAAATGAATGCATGTTGGCAGGACGGTCTGAAATGTTTTGCACGGTCTTTCGCTGTACGTTTTGTTGGTACATGTGAGATGTTCGAGTCACACACGTCTCGTCCATAGGTCTCGTCTTCAAAAACAAGGAAATTAAACGTGTTACTTCCCGTTCTCACTTCCGCTTGGTCATTGGCTGTGATTGGTTGAATTCGCGGGAAACTCCGGTTATTGGTGAAGAGTAAAATATATTTATAAAATGAAAGGATGTATTTTTTTTTTTTTAATAGAAGCTTTGTGTTATGTGTAGGGGAGTTAGCTGAGTTCACCAAAAGTGGTTTGACATGAATAGGTCAAAAGGTCAAGCCGCATAATAGATTTATAGCATTTGTTTATATTTAAAAATATAAAACAAATCAAAGGATGTTTTTTTTGAAAAAATAAGCTTTATGTTATGTGTAGGGCGGTTAGCTGAGTTTATCAGAAGTATTTTGACATGAATAGGTCAAAATGGCAAGCCGCATAATAGATTTTTCAAATGTGTCGAATAGCCAATGTCCAATATAAAACCAACTTTACCACGTTTTTTCTTGAAGGGGAAAAGGGTCAGTAACAATGTAGATGATGAAACAGTTTGGCATTGATGGAAACACGCTTATACGCTCTCTTGCTGAGAGTTCAAAAAAATCAATACCACTCTCATGTCCGAATGCTAAATATGAAGCTGTATCCAGGAGACGGTTTATGTAGCTTAGCATAAAGGCTGGAAGCAGGGTGAAATGGCTTGCCTGGCTGTCAGCACCTCTACAGCTCACTAATAACACTTTATATCTTCTTTCCATTAAAAAAACTAAAGTGTAAAAATTTCAACCTAAGTTATACATTTTGATTAGTGAGCCAGCTGTTTTCCCCAGTTTCCTGTCTTTATGCTAAACTAAGCTAACCGTCTCCTGGCTGTAGCTACATATTTACTATAGAGACATGAGAGTGGTGTTGCTCCTCTCAACTAATTGTCAAACTACTCCTTTGAGGTAAATATGATAATCCTGATAGGTATACATATAAGGTTGCCTTACCCAATGACATTTTGTGTCTCATGTCTGAATATCCTGAGAATCGATGAGAATAACTTTCTTCTACGCAAAGAAACTTCCTGTGTTTCGGTCCACCACCATATATAGCTTCCTCTTTTCTGTCTGTCCATCGCTCTCTTGAAACCCAATGCCCTCATATGAACCTCTTAGCTTGCTAATTGAGTTTCTTCCGTTTACAACCATATGGTATTGGTTTCAGTTGCACTACTTCAATGTAATGAGCAATCCCATGTGAGAAAAAAATAAAACCCTTTAGATTTATAACCGGCTCCTTTCCAATGATTCTAAGGAATGACCCCTGCGATTTGAAAGGTTAAAAATTCACTGCAAGCTAGCACAAACTGAGCTGATGGCCATTACTGCAAATGAAAAGCAGATAAAGGGTTTCATTTTCCAAACTTAATCACTGCTTTACCCCTCTTTCTCCTCTCCTCTTCTTTCTCTTCTCTCTATTTATTGCCCATTTATCTTGTTATGGGTGTCAAAGTCAGGCAGCTTGAGTGCCGCAGACTCCCAAGTGAGACCAACACATAACCAGTCTTCACTTACAGCAACTTATTCTTACATCAGGATTACAAAATAATTACAAAACAAGTAATTTCTAAGGATTTGCCATGCCCTGTAAATAAAGACATGGATAAAAGATTCCGTTTTATTCTATATCTCAAGTTAGGCCTACATATCGGCAGTGCTGAAGTTCTAGCTGTTCAGGTTTATGCACACCACATATTTTCTGTGTTCTTCCACACAGTACACCATCTGTATTCATGCAATCAGCCGTTAGAGATTATTGTTGCATGACACAATTAGGTGTTACCAGCCTGTGACAGTGTTGAAGAGGGAGGTGCACTAACATGGAGCAATGGAGAGAATGGTGCCGGAGAGTGAAAATCCATCTTTAAAACATTGAGCTGCTACTTTTATCGGTCCCATACGTAGTCACACACACACACACACACACACACACACACACACACACACACACACACACACACACACACACACACACACACACACATACGCAATGGTTACAAGTTTCTTCCTGTTTCAGCACCAACACCCTACAGGTTAATAAGCATCACGCAGGATGGAAACCCTGCCACTACTTCTAGCATATATCCCTGGCTTGTCCCAGTGCCACTTTGACTTCACAGAGAGTCATTGTACCAATCACTCCTCATTTCCTCTCCAGTGAAGGCTTGAGCTGTATGGTAGCAGCCAGAGTGCAGTATCCAGCAGCCTGACACAGCACTCATTATGGGCTAATGGAGGTGAAGGTGTTTTTATGGCTCAGTCTGGCCCATTCAGCCAGTCAGGTGCCACACAAGACTCTCTCTGAGGGCCTTATTACAAATGTCCTTACACAATTACAGATACAGTACACACATATACCTGGAATTACTCATGTCTCCCACCTTGCTGAGGCCCTGGGGTTTTGCACCATTCCACCCAGAATTTGTTATGGGCCTCCATCATGGGCCCCCTACCGAACAACTCTATAAGTGGCCATACTTTTATTGAAACAGCTGCAAATTGTTTCCAATTAGTCTAAATTGGTCAGTTAAATCTTAGGTTTATAGTGGAAGTAAGTGACTTACTGAATCACCTCAGCATGTATTGTGACCATATTAGCACTGAACTTCTCTCTAACGATGCTGAGGTCCCACAATAATCTGAATGTGTTGGTAATTGGGTGCTTAACTGCTTTTAATTGTTCTCAATTGTTTGAAATATTGTAATAGAGTGATTTATGACTTCCAACAGGCCAGCCAGCACCAGACATCGACACCGAGTGTTCCCCAAAGTGAAGCAGTAGATTAAAAACACACCTGAGGTAGACTTATGGGATATGGAGGTTACACTCCACTGGCACGCACATTATCGACAATGCCATCCTCTGAGACCGAATGAAAGTCATGTAAATGCATTCCATTGTTATAATGAATAGGTGCAAAAATACAAGCTCAATAATAACTGGCTGAATGGGGGAGTCAGCGGTGCGGTAAAGAAGATTAGAAATAACAGCAAAAATTGATGATGTATCAGTAATTTGATCATATAGTCTATTTTTGTATGTCTCTTCTAACTGGCAGCCGGGAACAGAGATACTTTAGTTCTTGATAACGTTCATCAAAATCACAGAGTTTCTGGTGTTTGTTGGATTCAACAACAGTGACAGTGATAAAAAAGAGGGATATTTCTTCACAAGACCGAAAAAGATCATCGGCATGCTGATGACCTCCAAACCTGAACATTTACAGTACTTTGGTAAGGGCAGTGGGGTTATCATAGAATCCATCTCCCTTTCAATTATTTCTTTTTCTCCTCTGTCGGCCCCTCTCTCTTGCTCTCCCCTTGCTCTTTATGCTTGAGTGACCACAATTACAAGCTGAAGCCAGCACAGGATGCGGCAGTGATTTAAAATGATTCATTTAGGGAATGCGGAGAGCTGACACGCTGAATTCACATACTCCCGCTGCAGCCCAGCATCCCACCCACATACACTAAAAAAGACTACATGTAGAGCACTAATACTGTAAATATCCAGAGCAGGTATTGATTGAGTACACACATGTCCATACCAAAGAACCACGTTAAAAATTCTGCCCTTCTAGGTCTTGGTAACAATGAATTGGAGTTGTTATTTCTCTCTCTCGGGTTGCCACACACATTTGGTCACTGGAAGCAAACTTACAGGAATACCAGAATCAGACTTTACTCTGGCATGTCAAATCTTGAATCCATCTTTAAAGGCGATCTGTCTCAATGTTTGTGAATGTGGGACCACCTCAGGGGACAAGCACACCACCCCCCTCCAAACCCCCCTTCACCACCCCTGAATAAGGGAACTGTGATGTTTGATAAGCTGGGAGAATGCTGCAGTAATTTGGGCCACAAGCATTGCTATGTTTCTATCTGCAATGCTCTCTCTCCCTTTGAGCTTTCTCTATCTATCCTACCCCCACTATTTGATTGCCTGGAGGTGCAGATATGGATCACATGTCAACAATGTAGCAGTAAAAAAAAAGCTTGTGCAGATGGAGAGAGAGGGAAGGTGAATAAGAGAGAGAATGAGCTAAGAAAAAAAGAAATTCACCGTCCCCACTGGCACACAACAATTAAGCCTTCTAACAGGAAGCTGAGTGCACATGCCTCCTGTCTCCCCTTCCTTTCCCTGCTGCCAACATCTGACCCTCTCTGATGACAACACAAATTAAAACCTCTACATGACCAGTGAATAACATAATGGCGTGAAGCCTATTCACTGAGAGCTTTTCGTAGGCTTGTTTTTGTGTTGTCTCTTTATATCTGGTTCCAATTGGTCTGATTCATGCTGCTATACATCACAAAACTCACATGTTTTATTCTTTTTAAATGTCTACCTCACAGAAGAAGTGGAAAGAGTTGTGAGATGTATACAGTTTAAATTCATTCATTCATTCATCATCTTCAGACTCAGCAGTGAAAGATAATGAGATCAGCAACTGAAAACCTCCCATGTTTGAACCATTACTGTAGATTTTGGATTTATTCTACACAGTGGGAACAGCTGATCAAGAGAGGAGAGGTCTCCCTGATAAAACAACACAACACAGCTGTTCCGTATCACACACACACACACACTTGCAAACTACACAGGGGAGGATGTTGTTAAATGTGTTTTGTTCAAAGACATGCAGACCATCTGAGGCCGCATGTCAGCCTCCTCCCCTGAAGATTTAATTTACACTCTATCCTTCTGTCTTCGTCTTCTCCAAAGAAGTGCTATAGGCTTATCCGATGGGATCCACAGATGTTTATTTCACTAGAGAGGAATGTGAAGGCCTATCAAGATCTCAGGCAGACGTCAGCTCAATTATTTAGTCTGGATACGATGGCAAACAAAAAGGACAGTTTTACAGTTTGTCGGTATTTGACTTGAAGGAAAGTACCTTTTTTTGACAAGTTGGATTGATAGTAGAGGCAGTACTAAGGTTAAGGGTTGTCTATTCTGTAGAATATGAAGCTCAAGCTAACCTCCGTGATCTGTGAGTTAGAATTTCTGTTACACCCGTTTCTGCAAATGATTTTTGTTAGAATAACATTCATTTTTACAAGTCATGGCAAGATAACAGCCATCCATTTCCTAGGACAGACACTCCCTCCTTCATAATCGGTACTTTCCTCCTCTCTCCTGGCAGAAAAGATAAATGTTCGAGAGAAAGTGATGCTGATATTGGCGGCTCTTCACTTGGGAACATTTGGGACTACCTGAGTGAGACATTCATGGTTTCCCTTTGGTTATTTCTTGCACAGAATAATTTCAGATACAGAATCAACATGCTTCTTTAACTGTTCACAGAGGAATACCCTGTTCACCAGCTGGTATCCAGCAGTGCAGACCTGAGACTGCAAAAAATCAGAAAGGAGAGATGCAACACGAGAAATAAAGAAAATATTGTACAATCACATGTGTTTTTCTTTCTTTGTGTGTTTTCCAACTTCACCTATAAAATAACTTAAGAGATCAAGGTTTGTTAATGGCTGCATAGAACAGGAAGTTAACTTTTCATTTTACGCTTCTAGTAGGCCTATGGGTATGACATTTTTGTGCTTTAGCGTTTTTTATTTTTCATTTGTTCTTTCATTCAGTAACATACCTCTCGGTGTCTCACACATTCTCAATCCTTCTCTTCTCCCAGCTGCTGTACATCTCACCTGTTTCCACTTTCAGGTCACTTCACTGCTACTGTAGAGCGTGTTGCTCTGTAAGCCACAAAGCTGCATGTTACTGGTGAAAATAAATAAATAACCCCACGCTCTGACACTTGACAATCACTAACACACTCAGAATATAAATAAACAAAGAAGACTGAGAGATAGACTGAGAGGAAAACTCATTTTCTAAGCGTGTGTTCACTTTCTACCTCTGTGGGTGTATGTTTTTGCTACAGTTGCAGTCTAATGGGCCTACATGTTTGGTGTTTACCTTTGGCAGTATGGCTTGGTGAATTTTGAAATGTGTGTGTTGAAGTGCGTATTTAATGTGTGTATTTCAAAAAACGTTTAATTGGGCTGTGGGTTTATTGTTTAGACTGTGTCGCTGATGTTTGAAGCTGTGATTGTTTGCCTCCCTTTTAGTCTGGGAAATGCAGTCTGTTGGTGTTTTGTTTGGGTCACTGTGTGTGTGTGTGTGTGTGTGTGTGTGTGTGTGTGTGTGTGTGTGTGTGTGTGTGTGTGTATTGGAGGAAGAGAGAACACTCCATTGAGTGGCTACATAGAAAATGTTCTTTTACGCCTAAGATGAACCAGTGAATAAAAGTTACAAACTATTGAGGTGTAAGAAAGTTTTGATGGGAAGTTACAGGTAGAAAATAAGCAAAGATTAGAATGAATGTAGGATTATGATTACGTCATGCAGTTTATTGTTAAAGGAAGCAAATTATATAATGTATACAGTATTGATGTAGTCAAATAGTATGTAAATCTATATGTTTGTAG